>NC_133210.1:6605462-6650462 GCF_958299795.1 Porites lutea
AACTACATACAAAGGAAGCATTGAAAAAGAGCTATGTTTAACTGAGTCCTGTTCTCCTTAAGTAGCTACACATGTATTATTGACTCAAAAATAGCTACTAGAAATGTGACGTTAAAAAATTACTTGGGAACGATTGAACCAAAAGGCTCGTAACCAAGCAATTTCGAGCAACTCCGAGATCCATACCAAACAACCGACGTGGAGTACAGTAAGTTTAAATCGATGAATTCCGATTTTTATGGTTTGTTGATTTCTCAACAACATGATGATACTTGTATTTTATTTTCATTTTTTTACAAGTGCGGTAGAAAAAGACATTAAAGAGAATTTAAATTTTTTTACGAACCACTTCATCTGTCATAACGTTAGCCAATCCGTGACTAGATTGGTCGTGGAGCGTGACCAAAACCTGAAGTCATGCTAAACAAAGTCATAAAATAAAAATTTCCAATTTTTTTTTTCGCAAGGTAAAAAACTTCGAAATCTTAACTGGAGCAGTTGTTTAGGTTGCCTCTAAACTGGATAACCTCTCGCGTCAAAACCGTGATTTAAAATCAAAACCTAACACCGATAAATTTAGTAGTCAAAATTAGTGAGGCAGAAAAACCTTGTCGATCGTCGTTTGACCCCCCCACCCCCCCCCCCTCCCCGTTTCTTATTGTCTTCCTCTCAGGCTTACTGCTTTTTCTCCTCCTCCTTCTTCTTCCTCACTTTTGGCCTGATTTTGGTCTGTCTGACCTGATATAACCTGTTTATGTGGAAAACAATATACCCGAGAAGAAGGAAGGAAAACAATAGTAATGAGGAGGAGGGGGCAAAGGAGGAGTTAACAACTGAAATTAGGATAAGGAGTTGGAGAAGGAGGAGGAAAAATATTGGGAATGTGGTGGTGTCGGTGATGGTAGTGGTGGTGATGGTGGAGGGAAAGTAAACAAAAGTAGTATGAAAGGAAAAGAATTAATTGTGGAAGAGCAGGAGGGGGAGAAGGGTAGTTCACCTTCGCTATCATTAATATGCACTATGTGCACGCCATGAATCAGTAGTTAGGTGGAACTAGAACAATTTTTTAAATAAGGATAACTCGGTCCCTCCTATACTACTTTGAACTTTCCGCTGTCACCGTGATGTTTTCTAGAATGAGTGTGAATGCTTTTGATAGTATTACAAGTAAGGGATTATTTGTTTAAAAACTTTTCGAGTTCTCTCCAATGTCGGTGTAGCCGGAAAATGAGACCCTTCAGGATCTTTCATATTCTAAAGTCCTGACTAAATTTAATCCTTCCCTACTTATGTAAGAGAGCACCCAAAATACAAGTGGCCTTTGGAAACAAACTGCAAACTCTCACGCTGCTTCTTTTCGTAGATTCGAGGATGGATGTAAAAACGATGATCACTGTTCTCTTTACCTTCCCAATGATGATAAAAGAACAGCTGGCTCTAAATCTTCAAGGTAATGACTTGCATTTTTTTTCAAAGTATTCAGATTATAAGCTCGTTTGTATTTTTTTATATCCCCCTGGTTTAAATTTTTGTGTTGCCTGTTTGAATTAATTTTCTTTGCTACCCTCGAAGTCCCTTCCATTTGAAAGCCCGGTTACAGCTGTAGTTGCTCAAGCCCAATTAATCTCCTTACAAAAAAAAATGATGTTTCCATGTTTTCTCAAAAACAAGTTGAGTTTAAAGAAGATGATTTGAGAAGACCTTTGCTTATCCTTTTTTTAAATATTCATGAAGAGGAAAGATATTTAGAGCTGGCATAAGGCATCTATAAATTAAAGTTTATTATTCCTCGCTTTGAATAATAGCTTTTGAATTGTATATGTGTTCTTTCCTAAAATGAATTGTTATTGTTAAGTATGCCTTTAGGAAATACTAATTTTAATTTGCTCTTGTTGTTTTGTTTACGCATCAATTGTGGGTTCAGCGATCAAGGATTTTCTTTTTAATTTACTTTCGTTGCTGTTCTAATTACTTTTATCTGATATGTTTTTGAAATCATTCTTATTACACTTCACACATGTTCACATTGATTAATCCTTCAATGAATAACTATTACCACAATTAATTAACTATTACCACATTTTTCCAGATTACTCCAACTACATAGACCGTAAAAAGAACGAGATCAAGAGGGAACAGGAAAGAGCCAGAAATTTTACCAATGAGTTTGTTAGAGAGATTGAAGCCAGTTGTGAAAGAAGAACCACAAGTAAGTAATGCGTAATGTGAGGCTGATTATGGGGGAGTATGGATTGCCGGGCCAGGGCCACTAACCAAATGTGCTACACTGTAGTTCGCATGCATTCGGCCATCACCTCATATCATTGAATAATTTGCGGAGGTTCCTGTAGATCGTTTTCACATGTGGTCATTGGCACAAAATTCTGCGTGCTGGCTGTTGTTTAGTCAACTTTAATTAGGCGTTTAATCATGACGTAGCGAGCCTCAGGCCATTCACTGACTTAAATTCGATCTATTTTCAGTCTTATTTGTTATTATTTGCAGTATATATCTAGGGAAGGGGGTGGAGACATTCCCGGCGGTTAAAGGGTAATATTTTTAGCAGTTCAAACATCCCGCTTGTATATTATCGCATATTAGGTGATAGGCTAACTATGTTGAGCCACCTACTCTTATTCCAGTGCCAAGCCCCGCGGTGCCTGCTTAAATGCTAAGATCTTAGCTTCCATTTGAGCTGTGCAAGCATAATTTATAACATGAACCCTCATTTGTTTTTCCTAACTTAGATTTGACTTGCAACTTTGATGTATCAATGTGCGGGTTTTTGCAAGGCGACGATGACAACTTTGACTGGACTCGACGCAAGGGAAGCACGCCTTCGTCCGATACAGGGACGTCCTTTGATTACACCACTGGAAACATAACAGGTGAACTCTAAACTAATTACGATTAGCCAGACATGCTAGTAGCAAAGAAAGATATAACACATCACTCTAAGCTTAGATCAGCAGACATTTTGAAATAACTTTGTTTCGTTAAAATTATCGTTAGTTTGGTCTTGCAAATTAAGTAACCAGTCATCTTTTTCTTCTTTTTTTCATTTTTGTTGGGTGCATTTGATTGACCTCATACAACTGTATGAAAAAATTGACCGATAATTTTTCACGGTTATTTAGAACACGTTAGAACGTAATTTTTAATGCAAAAAAATGCCAAAGAACGATACTTAACCTTGCATTGTCATACCATGCGTCATGCCTTTGTCCTTGAGGCACCATTTAAGCACGATAATCATTTAGGCGCGAAGAGAGAGGCACGATAACATTTTCACTGACATTGTGTTCCCCAGTTTAACTGCATTGTAAAAGAACATCCGCTTATGGAAATCCTTTATTTCTTGTTTATTTACTTGTCGCAGCATTTGTAGTACTGTTTCTATAGGAGGGCAATAAATAGGGCAGTAAATAACTAAAACTAATGGAGTGTTTTCACATGACGTCACGGCGACCATATTCGTGTCCCAAAACAATGAAACGGGGCCATGTTGGTGTCCAAACCAGTCCTCTGGGAGTTGAACTCTTTTCTCATGCAAGCCACGTGAGTGGAAACACTCTAAAGAGAGGAGAAGTCGTTATTATACGTCACGTTGCCATGGTAGCAAAATTCCTGGATGACAACAAATGAAAACGTCACTTAAAAAGTGGTTTGCAATGTTTCAAACTTCATCGATCTTATTTAATTTCATGTAATTGGTCAAATGTTGGCGAAATTTTCTGGGGTTGAATCCGACAGGACCAAAGAAAATTTTTGTGTTGTGCTCACCTACTCATCAATTAAAGCGGGCGAGTGAAATTGGGAAGTTTCATGCCGCAGTCGTGCAACAACGGCAAAGAAATGTACAAAAAATAGGCTCCTGACAAAAAAGCATGATGCACGTGTAAAGATGTTCTTTTCGACCGGCAGAATTTCATGGGCAAATTGTTAAAGATGATTAATTTTAGCTAGCGGAAGTCTTCAACATTAGTTATCGTGGCATAATAGATAACGCTTAGACCTTCCACGTCGTAGATCCGGGGTCCGACGCTCGCTGTTGGAAACTTTGTTTTTTTTTTTTTGTAAAATATGTTTTCATTTTTTGACAGTGACTTAAAATATAGGTAGACTAATTGCAGGTTCATTATCAGCTTTCATTTCTAAAATCCACTAATTTATAATCCACAAGCTTACTTAGCCTTAGGCACCCTTTGATTTGCAGTTGCAAAAACTCCCTATTGTTGTGATCCAGAAATTTCGCTACCATAGTAACGTGACGTCACACCTCCTCTCTAATAAAAAAATGAAGTATGAAAGCGTTAAGAATCCAAACTGGTAGGAGGCAAATCAGTTGGCTATTTTTTAAGGGTGGCAGAGGAGTTGAACTAGGGACTACAGAGAGTAAATAGCGGTCGGGGCGCGACTTGAACTCGGGGCCATGTACCACGTTCATAAATTAGAGTACTGAGAACTATATGATACATTTTTATTACTAAATTGGACAGTCCCCTAAAAGTTTGATTTGATTCCCCTTATCCATCTTCTCTATCCATCTTCATCTCTTTAAAGGTTATTACATGTTCATAGAAACATCCCCTCCACGACATGGAGGTGATACTGCAAAATTGTACAGTCCTCCACTGAAATTCCTAGGGAACGCGTGCCTTGAATTCTATTACCACATATCTGGTGTAGCTATCACAATAACAGTCACAATAAATGGGAAATCAGTATTCTATGAGAGTGGAAATGAAGGAGATAAATGGAATAAAGCCATAATAGATGTACATTCTATTGTGGGATCGCACAAGGTAAGCCTTAACTTGTTTCTCTCCTAAGCCTTAATGAGACTTTAAATGATGGCAATACAGTGTTCTCTGAAACTGGTAATAGAGCAAACCAATCATGCAGGGTTTGAAGCCATAAGGAATTAGGAATATTTGACCACTTTTTATCGAGTTATTAAAGTCTAAATTCTCTCTAACCTCAGCAATAATGTTTTTGTACTTGCCTGGAAAAAAGTAAAATGTAAATAAGATGTTCTAAAAGTTGTCTGGACTGCTACCGTTTTAATTCTAAATCTTACCATTAACTATAAACACAGGTAAAACGTATGTTAGCTACGCGCATTTGATCATAATTTGTGCAATATAAATGATCAATGATATTAGTATCATTCAGAAAAGATTTCATATCGCTTACTCATTGTGATTAACTTAAATCTTGTAAACGAGCGTCTCTAAAAGGACCCGTATTGCTAAAAGACATTTCAGTTATCCATATGCGTAGTCAGTTTTGAAATATTGAAACGCCTCTTTTAATTTTCCATTCAGGGGCGGATCCAGGAATTTTTTGATTGGGGGAGGGGGGGGGTGGGGAGGGCAAACTTTGATGTTGGCGCGGGAAATAATGCTTTGCGAGCAGAGACAAGTAAATCATAGGATGGTTTCCAAAACTTACATTTTTGAATATCCCTGGAAATTAGTTTAGTGGCAAAATGTAACGCGCGTTTCATTTAAAATAAATAAGTGATATATATGACCCTGTCGATTTAAGAGTTTTAGTCTCAAACAAGCGTCAGGTCTTTTGATTTAATTCGTTTTAAAAGTCATAAAACATCGTTCCTAGGCAGTAATTAATTGGTGTTATTTTTTTTATGTTTTTGTCAGGTAATATTTGAAGGCGTAGTAGGCAGCAGATCCACTGGTGACATAGCAATTGACGATTTCTCATTGAAAAAAGGCCCTTGTGTTTCTGGTAAGTACTTTGACTGAGGGCGGGGCAATGTCACCTTATTTGAAAAACAAAAAAAACTATGAATAATGCAAAACGAAACAAAAAAAAAACAGGAATTTGCAACGATGGAACAACATAATAAAATAAAATGCTTTATTTGAAGTGGATTATACACTTGGCCATATGGACTAGTTTAAAAGAAAACTTCACCAGCTAGTTCCTATTTTAACTTAATTTTTTAATAGTAAATAGCTTTATATTGCCTTATTCTATTTTTATCTCTTATTTTATTCATTTTGCTCGTAGCATACCTGAATATGAAAGCTATCTACAATAATTAAAGTTATCACACAATGGAAATTGAAAATTATAATTATTTACGAAGTCGAGTAAGAGATGCGCAAGTGATTAATACCTCGTTTTCTAATAGTTTTTTAAGCGTTTCCAAGTCGCCCTTACACCCTTAGGACGTCGGGTAAGCTATTTTGACCAGAGCTTGGGCGCCTGATAACGCCTGGAGTTAAGTCCAAATCTTGTGGTTTCTCTTCTCTAGAGCTGTTATCCAGAACTTCAGTTTAGCCTTTATCTAGTCGAGCTTAAGAAATTTAATCGATGCAATATTTGCTCCTTCGACAGTTAATTCACTGGAAAAAAGTCGTCTGTTGTTCCTGGTCTGTTTCACCTTCTAGCCGGCGTTCTTTAAACTTTGCCTCCAAATTTTGCTGTCTCTTATTCTGAAAGTCTTTTTTTATCAGATGCGAACTTCAATTCTCGCCTCATACAATAGCACTGTCATCATCATCACCATCATCATTATCATCATCATCATCATTACCTAATAAAGTGAATGAACTCCCATTCTCTATTTCTTTACAGAAGACTGCCCGCCTCAAGCAATCGCTGTTTTACCTTACATTGACAAGCATTGCAACGTTGGTAAATGCATACTTACTATTAATTTAGTTATCTATTTGTGGTTTATTAACTGTTTTACAGTCAATCATTTCCACCCATCTTTCTTCGCCGCTATGCTTAGCTACTAACACTTTCATTGGTCTGACGACTGCCTCGGCAGTAAAGGGTCTTTGAGACACGGGTTCGCCCGCTCATAGACCGGACGGCTATACAATGCTAATGAGCCCCAATAAGGGCGAAACAGCTTTTCATGGCTGCCACTGCGCGGGTGATATGGTTGTGCGCATGCGCAAGGTACTGTTCAGGCCGTGTGTTGGTGTATGTATGTCCCTTACTTTAAGTTGCCTTTAGGAGCACCCAAGGCTTTTCCGGCCTCGGTGGTATGGTATAATAGTCTGAGCCTCGCATGTTAACAATTATTGATAACAGGGTTTAGATGATTTTGAAGGGTTTATTTCAAATTAATATTGCAGATACTGGGCTTATTTTACTGATAAGTGGTGGTATTCCATCAAAGATAACGCTGGCAAGTTTTAAACCACATTATTCGTTTAACTTCTCTGAGGCTCAGCGAGTGTGTGAGCTTTTGGATGGCGTTCTAGCAACAGAACGACAAATGCAGGCTGAGTGGAACAAAGGATTTCAATTGTGCCAGTGAGTGACTTTTCTTTACGACTACTGTAATATAATGTTTCTAAGCACAGGCAAATCTGAATTTGATGCCGAGTTGTCTCCTTTCTTTTGAAATAACTTCATCCTTGTTTCAAATGGCAAATAAGGAAAAACCCGAAATACAGTGCGAAAATCCCGAATCCTGCCCTTTTGCTTCATGATGGTAAGTTACTACCTCTCTAGTCGACTCAACGGTTTTTGGTGGTGGCAGCCACATAAGTAAAGGGGTTATAGTTTCTTTTGTGTGTTGCATCAATTTTAGATACGCCATCATTTTAACTTAAGCTTATATATGTTAGTTAGTTGATTAGTATTGTAAGTGAAAAGCCCTTTTTAGGGAGTTTCACTAAAGTTTGTGTTCTAATGTATTATATTCTCGTTTTTCACATGACGCCAACAAAATTCAAATTAAGAAACTATCGATTCTACTGAGTTTTTACTATTATGTATACAAATTTTCGGTGCGAAAGCCGGGTTCTTCGTTTTGGGATAGAGGACGCTTAAATTTTTAGGCTTTTGCTTGACGCGGCATTTAGCTGGCGACCTGGAAACCTCTTATGTGGGTTAAAATGTTACCGATTTTTTTTAGAGATTTTGCTATCTAAACATTCCTCGTCTCAGAATAAATATTACTTTTATCGTTATGAGATGCTCAAGCAATGAATTCACGCATTTCAAGGAAAACTCAAAAGCCAATGTTTCTAGTGGTTTCCGGCGGCCGTGTTTGCGCCCCTCAGAGGGACACCAACATGGCGTTTTCATACAAAGCCTTATAAATTTGGGTAAATCGTTTTTCCGAATATCTCGCTTATGAAATATCGCACAGACCTCGATCATTCTTAACGAGGCCTTTTTATATTTATCCTCTATCATTTCCCAGATTCTGGACTTTCTGTATTGAATGGTTTTGCATTTTTATTTTTGATGGCGTGACAGTGAAAACAGAGAATTAGCTGTTAAGTGAGATTATGATTTACAGTGGTTTTATAACTGACGGAGTTGATAAGGTTAAGGTAATTTAGTCAATGTCGGGAGATATAGCTAACGTTTGGAGCGCTAGTCCTTCGTTACAACAAATCGACGAAGAGCTTGTTCCCCAGGAGAGGGGTGTACTCCCTATAATGCCCTTGGCGGAGAGAGGCTCCGCCCGAAAGGGGCAACTTTTTCAGTCTTCAGGTATATAAAAGGGTACTGGCATTTCACTTGTTGAAGTATATGAAAGTACCATAGGGAAATCTGTCATTTCGGTCTGTACAAAGGCCCATATGGGGTAACAGATGCATTTTATGTCTGTCTGAACGAAACGTTCTGGTAGTGGTGTGTTGATATTTTTAAGACAGTGCCTTTACAGGAGTTAAAAGGACGGAAAAGGATGCAAACTTCTAGACAAGGTTTGTGAAAGGGTTACCATTTGTCAATAGAAGGTATACGCAAGAGGTACCTTCTCTGTCAAAATTGATATATAAAAGGGTAAGGGGTTGAACTTTGCAGCGGAGCCTGCCAGTAAAAAAACTTTGTTGGGAACCTCCCGGGACTAGCGCTCGAAACGTCAGCTCGTCTATACCTCTACGGTGACAAAATACCTTATCAATTCAGGTAATAAACCTAGGATCACCAGTGCTTTTTATTTATCTGGCAATTAATATGCAACCGGATAACCACTACTACTTTAGATAACATACTGAGAATGACATGTAATAAAATGATAAAAGGAAATTTTTCATATAACGTAAAGTTTTTTTGCTGTTATTTATTGATAATTCTGCAGTACTGGATGGCTGGCGGACGGATTTGCTGTTACCCCAATGCAACGGTATCATGTAGGTTGCTACCCCGCTGGTCTCAACCGAAGATACTATGAAAAACAAGCACGATTGGATGCGTATTGTTTTGATGTTAACTGAACGACTGAATGATGGGGATTGGATTAGCTATGACAGTGTGGTTCGTGTTTGCCTTTAGATGTGCTGCAATTTCGACGGCATCTTAACCTTTTTTCCAGGGCTTAGAAATTTATTGTACTTGGCATGGGGGAAGGGGGTACTCCGTCAAAGTGAGTGTCAGTTAACTACTGTACAGGGACAGGGCTAACCTTGGTTAAATTTCCTGGGAATGGGTTGGGTTTGAAGAGCGTGTTTAATGATTGTCTGCAATTTTCGCTGCAATTTTAATGCAAGCAATAAACACTCCGTTGTGAATGTTTGAAGTCAAGCAGTAGTCAAGTTTGAGGTTTTAAGGACTTCTTTTTTTCCAGGAGTTTATATTGCCTTGAATTTTGGAGACAAATAGCTTTATGGCATGGAAAATGGCTTTGTAATCGGTAAAATTATCATTTTTGAAGAAAGCATCGTTTTAATTTGTCAAATTAGAGGTAGCTGTCTGTGTGTGCTCATTCCAACAGGAACTGGATTTCCTGCTAAGAGTTTGCTTTTTCAGTAATGAGGATTACTAAACTACTAAGTATTTAAAGGATCCGATTTTCCAAACACCAGCTAAAATTACAGTTTAAGTAAGCAGACAGCATTAGCAGAAAAATTTGTATTATGTCTTACTTGGGTAGTCAGCTCTTTATTCAGCTGTCGAGCAAAACAACTATCTGGGGGCGAGGGTACTCAAAAAAAGTTTTATACGGGGAGGCTTCGACCTGAGGTCCGACCACTTAACCCTCTTTAGTAAAATGCTGCTAGTGGTCTATAATCAATGCCGCGTTCTGATTGGTTGAGCTACTACTAGGCTATATCTTATAGCACGCTAGTAGCGAAAAGCGCCGGCTTTGAAAATCAAAACAATGGCGGCTGAATCGCGTTTCGCTAGCTAAAGTTGTTTTGTCTCGTTATTTTTGACCAGGCCGTTTTGTCTCGTTATTTTTGACCAGGCCTTCGGCCTCATCGGCTACCGACTGAGAGCCTATTCGGGCTCGAGGAATCATTGTTAAATATACCATTTTTGACAGAAAATACCCCTTTTGTATACCTCTATCGTCAAATGGCACTTTAACTGCTATAAATGCACTGTCGTTAAAAAATGAATAAAATGCAAGACCAGAACATTTTCTCGATTTTTTCGCAGCCATAAAATGCATCTGTTAGCCCTTTTAAGCCTTTTTACAGACGGAAATGACACGTTTTCTTACTCTTTTATATACTTCAACAACCTCAGAAGCCTGAATAAGGTAGCCCTTTGGGGCACACCCTTCCTGTAGAGGCCATTATAGGGAGTCCCCTTAGGAACAACTTCAGTGAGAAATTCTTCTGTAGCAAACCACAATACCCCGGGAGCAGCAGATATGAAATACTTTAAAAAAATTAACTTGCCATTGCAAATAGAAGGAGTGGATTCACATACCGTAAATGCTCTATTAAACCCCTCGGGGGCTTATTTATTTCAAGCCCATTTGAGGAGGGTGGCTTAATGGAGAATTAACGGTACATACTGAACTGGGTTATTTATCAAGGATAATTGTTTGTTGTTTTTTTTATGTATGCATGAGAGTTATTTTTCGCAAAACAGATTTAAACGGCTGTGGGTAAACACGCAACATCGCTTTTCAACACGTTCTTCAGCAACGCTACAAAACTAAAACAAGTTGCACGTTTTTGGGGGGCGTTTTATTGTAGGACGGCCTTAATCGGGTTTAGCGTTTAGTGTTGTTAGCCTTTAAGCATTGTCAATTCTTATCTGCTCTTGGAAGATCGGTAATAAAATCAATCAAGACATGAACTTTGAGCCTGTGATCAAGACGCGTGTGCAATAGTATTCTGGGAAACCTGGAGAGTACTGGGGAGCAATCTCGCATCAAGTGCACGCCATCCTTTGGTCAGCGTAGTGGGCGAAGTCGAAACATCATCATGGTGGTATCTATATCGTGAGGATTTCCCTCCAGTGATTTTAAATGTCTAGTGAACTTTTATAGAAGAGGGGAGGTATTATAACTGAAATGCTTTACTGTTACATTTTTTGTTATGCTTTTAAAGCTCTTTTTATGTACAACTGTAGTTTTACCCATTTCAATCTTTTCTTAGCTTAGTTTCTCGATTATCATGCATTCAACTATTTATCTTGGTTCCTTTTAAAATTTCCGATTCTTGGGTGTCTGCCTTTTCCGTATTTACGTCTTCATCGTCACTAGCTTCAGGTGGCACGTTGTAATACGGATGATCTTCATTATGCTTGTTTACATCCAAATATGGTGCATCCCTTTCCATTATCACCTCCAGTTTTTCGATAATCTGAAAAAAACTGGGACGAGAGCAAGGGTCCTCTTTCCAACAGTGGGTCATCAGCTCGTATCTATTATAGACAACGACGTCAATTAATGAAGGTTTTATGGGGAAATCAAATCTATTTACACATTTTAATACGACAATTGTAAAGAAACGTACACGTCATCGGAACACATGTCAGGCCTTTCCATGCGATATCCAGTGCCGAGCAGTCGAAACAACTCTATGTTGGTCAGTGTGGGGTATGGCACGCCTCCTGATGATAGGGAGAAAAAATAATCATAAATTGAGAAATCATACATTTTTAAAACGTCCTCTATACAACTTCTTATTCGAGATGTCATCGCGATTTTAACTATAATCAAAAGAAACTCTGCCGTTGTAGTATAACTCCCCTCATGCCCAGTGTAATGTATTTTGCAAAACTTAGTCAATGTTGGTTCGATCCAAGAGGATACTGCCAGATATGGGCTGTATTGTTATATGCTGCTGGCTAAAGGGTAAGGTTCCCATGCACTTTAGTCTGGTATAGGGTATTTGTCTTTAGAAAAGGGTATCATTTTCCTGGAAACTAGGAAACTAATATCACTTGGTTGAAGATTTTAGTCTAGACTAGGGAATAAAAGTGATAAAAGCAAAATCGGCAAATTTGAATTTACCCACAGTCCAGTATTAATAACAAAGAAAGCGTCGCTCTCAACAAGCTGCTGTAAAACAGTGAGATTAGAAAAGGAAAGATTCTTGGAGTTGGCAAAATTCAGGTGAACTACGTTTGGTATCGGCTCAGGTTTCCCGGGTCCCAGCGGCACATCCTCACCCAAAATACCCCCGGGGACTCAGTAGCCTTTGAACTAAAATGTATCATTAGAAGATCTGAAGGCAGGATGCGTAATTATAAGGCTTCTGTTTTCTAGGTTACCACGCGCGCATTTTTAAGATGATGTCGGATATCATTTTTGTCTTGTATCTGTCTTAAGTTGTAGCACTTTCTTGACCCGGGCCTAGATCATACCAAAAAGCCAGAGTTGCAGGTGATGAACAGAAGTGTTGTCAGTGTCCTGGAGGAAGAACACCTATTAATCATAACAAAAGAAACATACAAGCGAACAAGCCAAGCCACACCCCATCATAATTATAGGGATAGGGGGTTGTTAAAAGCGGTAAAAGGTTGTTAGATTAGATTAGTTCACACCCCAACACTTACCCAAGGTGGACATTTCCCAAAGAAGAACACCATAAGCCCATCTATGAAGACAGTAATGATAAAGCAGTCAGACTGGATTGTAATTAAGCTATTTGCAACCCTCTTCAAGCGTTTCTATGTTATTTATATTTCATGAACGTGCGAACTAATGCGAGGGTCAACCCCTCGTGCTTTTAAATTAGCTTCGCACTCACTTTGTGCTCGATTTGCATTGTTGTACAAGGGCATGAACTGGCTAACTGCATTCGGCTAGACAAACATTGGGAAGAGACGCGTGTATCCAAGCCTCATCCCCGTCAGTAGTATAGTAGAAGGGGTAACCGGACCATTTCGTTCACTTCGTTTCACCCAATGTATCCGATTAGCAATTAACTCCGTTTCACTTCGTTAATTTCCCCATCTACAATACTACTAATTATTTGATCGGCCTCTTTTTTACCATTCATGGGCTACCGCTAATTTCCCCATCTACAATACTACTAATTATTTAATTGCGCCTCTTTTTTACCATTCATCGCGGCCTTGGCGTTGCACTATATTTTATAATAACCAAAATAAAAATTAACAAAATTGGTGGCCACCAGACCTTCTCAAGAGGGACCCCCCAAATCCCCCAACCCTAAACCCATTTTCCACGGCTCCTCTTTTTTGTTCTCCCCACTTCTCCGTTATCCTAGGCTAGCCATCTTTAGAGTCTCTACACTTTTTTATTTGTTATTCCTCTATGCTTGGGACTAAAGCAGCAATTCTATTACACCTCTTACTGGCTATTAGCCATCCTCTTTCGAGTGGTCCTCAGTGTAATTACAGCTCTACTCAGTATTCTGACACCTTTTTGAGTTTGTTTTACTTATATTCAAGCTAACATAACCCCGTGGGGTTTTTAGGTTGTTAACAGGGTGCGTTGAGTACGGTTAATTGAGAAAGCCCCACGTTTTTCTAACTCAATTAACCATTCTCGCAGTACATTCTACTACTACTACTTCAAACAAGCCTTATATTTAACTCCAATTCAATTTTCTATTTAATGTGGGATACGATTTTTTGCCCCCTATAAGGGGGATTTCCCTTGTTCTACGCAGACGTGCTCCGCTTTAAGCCCTTCTTTTTTAAGCAAACTGTTTTAAAGAGATATTAGTCTAAAATAATTGCATTTATTTGTATTTAACTCTAGCCGAAGGGGGGGGGAGGACTGGCACTAGTTTATTTCTTTGTCATGCGCTCTACGCAGTTCTTTCGCCATGTGCTTCAACAGACCGTTACTTCACTGAACTCACGTTTATTTTTCCTGAATCGTTTTCTTATGGTGCATTGTTGTCGATGTTTACACTATGGCGACTAGAAAGAGCAGCAGGAGCACAAAACCTCCGAAAAAACTACAAGATTTCGTCGCGGATGACCTGGCGGCAGAATCGGCAACACCTCAACAGATGAGCGAAGCAGTCAAACGCGAACTGAGTCAGGTTGAGTCTTTGATAAAAGACCTTACTCCAACCAGTTTTAAAACAGAACAACCCACTGTAAACGAAACAGCGATCGAAGATCTTCGAAACCGCAATTTACAGCTTGAACTGGATCTTACACGCACCAAACTCGAGTTGTTGAAGCTACAGCGAGAGTCCAAGCAACCAAGTGCGCCCAAGATGGCCACGGCGACCGCAACAACAACACCTGATAGTCATTCTGTCGCAAAACCAACCTTGAAAAGTCTCCAGCAAGACCCAGTTGTTCAATCCGAGCTTAAATCTCTCATGGATTCCTTAGGAGACCCCATCTTACTGGGTTTAACCGCAGAGGAACAAGACCCAGCACAACCGCTGTTAGAGCCCTCTACTTCGCGAGGTAAACGTCCTCTACTTATCCCTGATTTCATTAGCTGCCTTCCCTTAGTACTACAGGAGGATAAGGAGACCGTGCTTGGAACCTCTGGTGATGCTAGAATTGTATTAAAAACCGCTCAAGACAAGAAACTGCCTCTTGACAAAATCTCATTCCCACAATGGTCAGCGGCTAACTTTCGTATTATGCATACTCTCATGACAGATGGGTCTCTATCGTCCACCCAAGACATCCTTCATTACATTATGTACAGTTCAAAGATATCTGAGCTAGCCAAGTGTTACCCCTTACCGAAAGTGATGCAATATGATGATTTGTACCGCAGAATGCAGTTTTCGACAAACTGTAAATGGGGTACTGACAGCCAGTTCATCTCCCACCAAACACTCCACAGACCAGATCCAACTCCCACACCGCCGCGGCTATCTCCTCGCAAAACGTCCCGCCCAGTCCTAAACCCAGCAACAGGAAAGCAAGTTTGCTATGATTACCAACGGCGTGAAGGGTGCCGCTTTGCCTCTTCATGTAAATATGATCATGTTTGCATCAAACCTCAGTGCTTGGGAACCCACCCCCAATGGCAGCACCAGTCTGCTACTGCTCAAGACCCCCAATACTGAACCCACACTCAACTGCAGAGCTCCCTCCAAATAGTATTTTGACTACGGAACTAGCAGGAGATGTCTCGACCACATTGTTAAACGCAGGGACTCATCCCGTCTTAAGGACACCACTTCCCGCAGAGTGTGGGGAAAGTTTACCCATTCATGCAGGGCCCTTTTCAGAATTTAAGCAGCAGCCCCAAGCAGCCCAGGTCTCCACAGACTTAGTTTTTGAGACCTGGGCAACAGAGCTAACCAATGACCCGGACTTGGAATTTATCTTGGATGGTGTTAAAAATGGATTTCAGCTCCTCTCGCCTGATTTAATGGTTTCACATGCTTTTACACAAAACAATAAGTCTGCTCTGCGACCTGGAGCTAAAGATCAAATTGAAGCGCAATTAATCAAAGGTCTCCGAGAAGACCACTTTGCTATCGCAGTCAAGACCAACATGCCAATTATCATTAATGCCCTTGGAGCCGTACCAAAAAAGGACTCCAATGAATTACGAATGATCATGGATTGTAGCCGACCCTTAACGATGAATGCTAACTCATATATGGATTTAGAACACTACAAGTATGTTACCGTTGATGATGCAGCAAATCTCTGTCAACCTGGTTGTTGGTTGGCAAAAGTTGACTTAAAACATGCCTACAGAAGCGTTGGAACACACCCCGATAGCTGGCGAGTTACAGGAATGTCGTGGCGCTTCAACGACTCAAAACACCCCATCTACCTCTATGATAAGCGTCTACCATTTGGAGCCAGGGCCTCACCAATGGTTTTTCACCGCCTCACACAAGGGATCTGTCGTATGATGGCCCGGAGAGGGTATACTGTGCTGGCATATCTTGATGACTTCCTTATCATCGAACCAACCCAACTTCAGTGCAAAGTAGCTTTTGACACCCTGTTAAACTTACTAGAGTCTCTTGGCTTCACTATCAACTGGAGCAAAGTTGTCTACCCTACCCAGTGCCTGATTTTTCTTGGAGTTGAAATCGACACTGTTCAGTGTGAACTCCGCCTCTCAGACGATCGTGTGTCAGAGTTGTTATCCCTTCTCAAGGAAACAAGCTATAAAAGCAAATGTACCAACCTTCACCTCCAACGACTCCTTGGCAAGCTTAATTGGGCAGCACGTGTTGTTCGAGGGGGCCGCACATTTCTCAGACGGCTTATCACCTTGGCAAACTCGGTTAAACGTCCGCACCATCGCGTCTATCTTAACCTAAATGCGAGAGCTGACCTCATGTGGTGGACCCGCCTCCTGCCTGCACACAACTGTAAAACTTTGTTCCCCTCAGCCATCCCTGAACTTCCTACAGCAGTGCTTACTGATGCCTCCCTGTCTGGCGGGGGGTGCCTATGGGCACCAGACTGGATGTACGTCAACTGGGCCTTGGACTACCCATCTCTATGCTCTCTCCATATCAATTACAAGGAGACATTTACCATTGTTTTAGCTGCACACCGTTGGGCACCTTTCTGGTCAGGTCATCGAGTAGTCGTCAAAACAGACAGTCAGGTGGCTGCAGCCATTCTGAACAAAGGCTCAACCTGTTGCCCGGTGATCATGGACTGGATTCGTTCTCTGTTTTGGCTTAAGGAGTATTACAACTTCAGTTTGTTCGTCAAGCACATTCCAGGAGCAACCAACACTCTAGCAGATAGTATTTCACGCCTTAATGATGTGCACTACTGGCCAACGTTCCAAGCATGGCTCTCCAAATCCTCTAGATCAAATGACTTCGAATCTCACATGTCGCCATTGTCTCTTGCTCTCCTTAGATCCAAGGGATCAGCAGCAACTTGACCGTGAAGTCACCAATTTCCGGCGTCAATCATATGCACCTACTACCAAGTCCACCTACATGAGTCAAATGCGTTCATACCTCTCCTTTTGTGTATACTACGGCTACCAACCTCTCCCAGCAGCAGCATTAACCCTTAATCGCTATGCAGCTTTTCTAGCAAGGTCACTCTCAGCATCCTCCATCCCAGCCTATTTAAATGCGATTCGCATTCCACACCTTGAACATGGTCTGTCTGACCCAACCAAAAACAATTTTCAATTGGCATCTACACTTCGAGGAATCAAGCGTGTAAAAGGTTTAACAGTGTCCCAAAAGAAGCCGATTACACCCCAGATCCTATTAGCCTTCAAGAGTCATTTACATTTGGACAGCCCTTTACATGCAACCTTCTGGGCAGTTTGCCTCGTAGCGTTCTTTGGCCTCCTTCGTAAGGCGAATTTGCTATGCAAAGGATCAACAAAGTTTGACCCATCCAAACACCTGCGTCGAGGAGATATCCTCTTCTTCAATGACTGGGCCATCATTATCAATCGATGGTCGAAGACCATCCAATTTAGTCAGCGCATTTTAACTGTTCCGTTACCTCGCATTGCTCCACATCCACTCTGCCCTTACACCGCTCTCAGACATGCCTTTGGCTTGGTACCAGCACCTTTATCGGGCCCAGCCTTTATCATCCCAGCATCCACGGAGGGAGGCCTGACTCCTCTGACTTATGGAAAGTTTGACTGCCTTCTAAAACTAGTAGCAGCCAAGACGAACTTGGACCCGTCTCAAGTTAGTGGACATAGTTTTCGCTCGGGCGGGGCCACTCTGGCTTTTCAAGCTCAAATCCCTGCAGAACTGATTAAGCGTTTAGGAGACTGGCAGTCAGATGCTTATAGGTCTTATATCCACATCCCAGTTAAAGACAGAATGCTAGCAGTTAAGCGTCTCGCTTCGTTTGTTTAGATTTTCCCTCATGGAGACTTTTGTCTGGGGTTAGGTCGTGCCTCCCTTGAGCAAATGTTATTAAATGGAAGGGTTCACTTCGGAGCCCTTCCCTGTTTACCCCAGACTTGATTGTTGTAGTTTTATCTATTTACATTCGTAGAGAGTTAAGTCTAAAATAATTGCATTTATTTGTATTTAACTCTAGCCGAAGGGGGGGGAGGACTGGCACTAGTTTATTTCTTTGTCATGCGCTCTACGCAGTTCTTTCGCCATGTGCTTCTACAGACCGTTACTTCACTGCCCTCCCTTCCCCCCCCTTTTCCTTTTTTTTTTTGTTGTTGTTTTCACGTTTTTCCATGTATTCCTTTTTGTACATTTGCTGTATCTTGACCGTCTCAGTTGGGCAAATGTTATTAAATGGAAGGGTTCACTTCGGAGCCCTTCTCTGTTTACCCCAGACTTGATTGTTGTAGTTTTATCTATTTACATTCGTAGAGAGTTAACTTTATATAAATGTATATAGAATGAGCTGTAATTTAGCAATTCGTAATAAACTAAAGAAGGAATATTGTATTTGCCCATTTTGTGATAAACTATTGATGAAGTAAGAAGTGTGTTATATGATTGTTGTGAAAATCCGGGTCTGATTGATGATAGACACATTCTTTGTAAAAATTGTGGCACTGTTTATGGAAATAGAGTTGCGAACGAGTTTGTGGATTTTTATGAAAATAGGTATATAATAAGGAAAAGGACTATTTGTCATCGAAAATATCATATTGAAAATGTTCTTAATGCGTTAAATGCAAATCACGGAATTGATTCTGCACCGCCGCACAGAACGCTCTAGCGTAGATTGTTCCACCAGAAAGCAATGTCCTTTGCTTTGTAAACACTTTTCTTGAGGTGCTCCAATCATTTAGAGGCAGTCTCGTGAGAAGCGGTTTCCCGAATTCAGATTGAAAGTCATTTTTCTCCCAAAAAATCTTAAAGTTAACTAGTTTTCCTTCAAAAGCTAAATCAATTCGCTCTCACCTAGGAAACTTCGCGCTTAGAATAATAAATTCAGTGACAGTTTTTGTCTAAGTACATGTACTAAATATAACCACCTTTGGTATTTTTGACAGCTTTGGCTTTTACAAGAGATAGTTTACTGCAGGGAAAAGTCAGTGTTTTAGTTACGAACGAGTTCTTACGAGGACTTGGAACAGTGAACTCACACATCACTTTTGGTGGTGTAAACGCCTTGATAAAGTGATTCTGGGGCCATCCACTTCACAGGAAGTTTTTTAGACTTCCTTGAGCTGTACACATCTTCATATATCTGTCTCATCAACCCAAAGTCTGACACTTTGACCTGGTTGCCATGGCCGACCAGTACATTACGGGCAGCAAGATCTCTGTGAACAAGATTGTTTTCGGCGAGATGATTCTAACAAAAAGGCGATAAAAGAAATGGAATTTATTGTCGACGTATTACAATAACGGGGTACCAGTGGTATTCAGTATATAGCTGAGATTGAGAGCTTACTATAGAACGTTTTCACATGACGTCACGGCGGCCATGTTGGTGTTCCAAACCAATCCTGTGGGAGTTGAACCCTTTTCTTATGTAAAAAATTTCTTTTGTTCTCATAAATTTGCATAGATGCTGGCCACGTGAGTGAAAACGCTCTATGTGGAGTGAATGATTGTATGTCACAAATGTATTGAATAAACCATTCCAGTTCCCTCGAACGCGTAATGAAATCCGAATTTAGCCAAAACTATGATCTATAACCGTTACGAGAAAATCTTTTCATTCAGGCAGCCCTTTATTTGGAGAAAACTGAACTTCATCTTTATCTTTTTTCCACTGATCTCTTTTGTTTTCTTTTTTCTCCTTTAATGGGACTTAAGAACTGAGAGCTCGGCTAGGCAGGTGGATTGGCTTACTGTTCCTAGTCCATGCATTTCCTACCCTGTCCCAAGTATTAGTCGAAACCAGAATCAACGTAACGTTATCCAGTGTAGAATAGTAATTACCATTCCTTTAGCTATTTGCCAAGCAAACGAGAACAGTTGTTGGGTAGAAAAGTTATCGTCTCCAGTAAGACTTTCGTCTGGGTTCTGGATTGAAAGCGACATTGCGGCATCTTGACTTTCAGTTCCTGTTGATGCTTGTGGACTACTTAGCAGTTCCCTGTCAGTTACTTTGAATTTCTCTTCCTAAATAAAGTGATAAACATGAAGCGATTGAATTAAACAGTGCAATTTGTATAGCATCTTGATCAAACCAACCATCTGCAAAACATCGCTGTTTATTGTCAGGTTACTTAGCAAGGAACTATTACTAATAAAAATGTAAGGAATAGACGCTATTACGTAAAAAATGATTTGCGGAGACCTAAGTTCACTACAGTGAAACCTGTATTAAGCGGACACCGTATTAAGCGGACACCCTCTATTTAGCGGCCAGTAGCCAAAGTCCCAAAATTTATTTCCCTTAATTACTTTAAATGAAACCTTTCTTAAGCGGACACCTCTATTAAGCGGACGCGGACACCTAAAAAGTACCTGAAATGGTCATTTCTATTGTTGCCAACCTGTATTAAACGGACACTTATAATTAAATTCCACCACCCAACATGCCAGACACGGGAAATGCGAAAGATTGCCTCGAATTGCCACCCACAAATTTTTCGATTTTTACATTTAAAAACTTGACTTGACGAACTTATTTGATTAGTTTCAGCGTACTGTATTGTTTTCTATTTCGTTTTGTCTGTATAAAGCTTTTTTTCACTCATCTGATTTCTTCAAATTTGAGTTGCAATCTATGTTTATGGTACTATGATCAGTTGGTTCACTTTGGTAAAGAAATCGATGCAAACGTATATCGTCATAGTCTCTGGAAGTATTGTAAACGTTTCCACTGTTCATTTGAATGGCATTTGACACCTCAAATGACGTTATCTATCGAAAACTGTATTAGGCGGACACCCTGTATTAAGCGGACACTACAGCATTCCCCGAGGGTGTCTGCTTAATACAGGTTTCACTGTATATCAAAGCGAGGCCTAGTCTTTATGAGAATAGCTAAAATTGTATTATGAATTTAACATGGCAACCATTTCCCCCCGAGACACAAGGTTTAATCTTATTTCGGACGCTTTAGAGGCACATGTACCCATACATCGTATGCGGGTGACAAGACCACCTGCGCTTTGGTAAAATGATTCGAATATTCTAACGCTGCAGGAGAAATGTAAGTACAGTATCGTAGGGAGGCACAAACGCTCTCTCACAGTGAGGCTACGTGGGATATTTTTGAAGACGCTTCAAACAGTTATAAAAAACTGACCGGAAAAGCAAGGCCCGAAGACGGATGACTATAATTCGCGTTAAAAAAACTGCGTTTTCAAAAATATCCGGATTTGTAAGGACCGGGCCTCGGTCAAGTTTACATAATGTGCGGGAAATTCTTTCATAAGCGATAAGCAGGCACATTCATTCGAGTTCATAAAAACGTTATGTACTAATCTATTCTTCTATACCGAGTAGAAACGAATTAACTGAATTTTTTTAAAAATTATGGGTTACTTTCTTACATCATGAAGTTGACGAGAAGTCGACGCTTTGTCATGTGTGTCCTCATTGTCATCTTGTGGTTCTTGAGTCCTTTCCATGTTCGATTGTGGTTTCTCCGCTTCCTTTATCTGAACCTTAGCTAGAGTGCTTCCCTGTGTGAGAAGAAGGGGGGAAAAGGAAATTTATTTCTGAAAGAAATAAATGGTTTTATGCTTAATGTGACTGATTAATGTTTCATTTCTCCCGTTATTGGGGAGGGGGCGTTCCTGCCATCCGGGACATTATATATTGTGTTTTTATGACATGAAAGCGAGGCACAAGGCCTCTCTGCTCACTGCAACAAGAAAGTTGGAAAACATTTTTCCCTCTCTTCCCTCCCGTTTTGCTCCAATATCATCACCTGGATGGCGGGTGTGCCCTCACCTTTGCTGGGATCAATCTTCTTGTGTATCTGGACTTTCCTAGCTTGATATGCTTAAATGAAATAAACGGCCACTCTTGTGGCCAAATTTATCCCAAACTGGAATTGTCATTATTGGGTATCCCAGCAAACAGAGCTCACCCAAAGCAAGACTCCACCAACAGCAATAACCGACTCAATAATACCATCTAAAGGAACATGGAGCATAAAGAGAATCTTTTTTTTTTCTGTCTAGTTCTATCATTAGATGAGTGGGTAGGTAAACAAACAACTGGACGAACAGTCTGGAAAATAGTTAAAAGTAATACGCAGAAACTATCGAAAAGAATTTAGAACCAATCCTACTTGATCCCTGGTTTCTCCCTGATCTTTCAGAAACTCTTTGTCGTCATAGGCTCTATCAGAGACTCGATGCTTGTTTAACTAGACATCCAGCAAGAAGCGAAAAAAAGAGAAAATTGAATAGTATCAAAATACTTGCGTGTTAGTACGTTGCATTAAGTAATATATAGCAGATTTAGCCAAGCCTAAAAGCGAAGCTTCCGTGTTATATACTTTCAATTTATTAAAACAATCAACTTTAAGCCACCACAAAGAAATCCACCAATTTATAATGAAAAAACTCTTCTGTCATATATTTATAAAAGTCTGCTGTTTACGGCAAAAGTACAAGTACACATAAATCATGATCAAATACGATCACAGTCTTAGTAGACTACGAAAACTAGAATCTAGTTTCCCAGACTGCATCAGAGAGCCCCCCCCCAAACACCACCACCAAATTCCTTTGAGAGGCTTATAATCAAACCCTAAACTTATTGTTTAAATGCGAAAATCTTCAGCAGTGGCCAATTTACAGGTTAGTCCGCAAGCATTCCTATGGAAAAGATCAACACTGAAAGTTGTGGTCTCCATACCTGATTATTGCGCTATAGGTAAGACTTTCCAAGCACAAGTAAACTGACCGTATGACAGCATATATTATATGGCTACAATAGTACGTGTGCTCTGATTGGCTGTTTTCTTGTAATGACCAGGGCCCGGTTGCATAAAACCAACACTTAAGAGCCCACTTGAGTAGGTCACTTACCAATCCGTCATGGGTACACTTACGGGTGTTGCATGGAACGCACTTAGCACTCTCGTAAGTTACCGTTTTACGTGGTAACTTACGGGCTACTTAAGGGCACACGTAACCTTGATATAGTACTTTATTAATGACTCACTCTTTTTTTTTAAGCTAACCATCGGTGAGTGTAAAGAAAGTTTTAAGTCGCTTTGAACACTTTTAAGCCCCTCAAAAGAATGAAATTTGCATGCAATCGTTATTTTTCTTCAATGCCTACTAAATGATAATTATTCTTCTTTTTTCACAACGTCGGCTTTAAAGTGTACATCAGAGGTTAACAAAGCGCATTAGAACGAATTACGTGAAGAAAAATCACTTTTTTTTACTTCTCAGTAAAAGATCTCGTTAACTTTAATAAAAACAGTAACGATACGGGACCAACATAGGTCCCGTAAATTTACGTGCTATTTTCCCCGCAATTTCTGTTGCATAAAAGACACTTAATTGAACACTTAAGAAAATCGTAAGTGCAACCACTTAAGTGAATTCCCTAAGTGGACCGCTAAGGTGATTTAATGCAACTCACTTACGTTACGAGTGCACGTACGTATACCCGTAGTTGTTACGGACGTTTTATGCAACCGGGCCCAGGCATTATAAGTTACTGATGAGGTGTCCGAAGCATATACAATGTGTGTTTAACTTGATAGTGGACATCCTTATGGACATCGGCTACGTTATGGTCAGGAGGGAGTCATAAAATCGTGAGCGTGGCTGTCCGATGTGTCTGGCCATCGTGACGTCACAGCAACGTGAAGCTTGCGACGAGCAGATTTTTCGAAAGTGGCGGTGTTATTGTTTTTCATGTGAACACTTTGAGCTTATTTTTTCCCGTGAATGAAGCAGCAATGTGGTTTTTCTTTTGATCGAGGATACCAGTACCTTATTTACCAACGGAAAAGGTAAGTGTATTTTGATTGCTACGTGAAAATTCAGCAAAAAAGGTTTTTAAAGCGTTTTGGTGAGTCTCCAAGGTAAGAAAATCACGTGAGTGTGGTGCGGCATTTCGCTCGACAAAAACTCGTTTTTCTCGGGATAAAAAGCATGAAAAAACTTGCTGCTTCGCTCCAAAGTAGTTTATATCTCACAGAATCCATAAAGCGTATAATAAATGTCAAGGAATGAACCACAAGAATGACTAGTGTACAGTCGACTTCCGATAACTCGAACCTTCAAGGGAAATCGAAAAAAAGGTTCGAGTTATCGGGAGTTCGAAGAAAATAGCCGAGAGTAAGGTAAAAAACAGTTTTTACTGCACAGTGAACATTTTAACCACATTTAATTGTAGAAATGTTTAGTGAAAATTAAAAGATACTTCTAGATTATAAATCAGAACGTAACGTAAAAAACATAGCCTAAATAGAGCATGCGTTTTACTGTTTTGAGAAGAAAAGCTGCTTCACGTTAGCCTGTGACAATCATGCAACATCCGCCTCCACTAGCAAACTATACTCCTACAACACGTCAATAAGAAATCCAAAATTCAATGTTTCTGAAAGTTAAGTAATTTGTTAGGAAAGTCCCGGGGGTGGTGGTGGTGGGGGGGGGGGGGAGGTAAAACTCTTGAAACAAGACACCAACAGGATAATTTTAAACCGCACTATCATGCCTGCATGTGTACATGTATGTATGTACACTGTATTTCACTTTCAATACCCTCTCAACATCTGGTAGTATAATGCATCAGTCAATTGAAACCCCGGCTCCCTGATTCCTTAGACTTAGCGGGGAATTTAACAAAAGCCTGGTGTTAAAACACCACTAATGTTTGTACTTCCCGGGCCAAGTAGTTTGTTAAAGCACCTTAGCTTGTGGCAGGGAATTAGTAGTTGTAGTTCTTGGCTTGATTTAAACTGCTCTCTTCTGTCAGGTACTCGGTATTTATTAATTTTATTTTCAAACCAATGGACCTGTTGATAGAAACTCTGAACTGCGTTCCATCAAATTCATGAGAAATGTCATCCCCTAGCTGAACTTTGTAATTGTTAACAGTGCTTCCATCTGTCCCAAGGTTTACTTTTGTTTTGCAGTGTGCTTTTACATTTGTTTTAGGAGTGGGCACTCGGTTTCTTTGCTAATTGTCTAGTCCTGACGATCAAATTCATTCTGGGTTTTCTTTTGTTGAGTGACGGCAACTCCTTGCTTTTGATTCCAATTTTGAGTGACAATTCCCGGTTTGCCTAGTCTAGACTAAAATCTTCAACAAATTGATCAGTTTCCTGGAACCCAGACTCTCTTTATACCCTATCCCAGAGTAAACTGCTTGAAAACGGCCATACCCTTCAGAGTGGAACATACCTATGGAGGAAACAAGGATTTCTCACAAGTCACTCATGTTAAATCCCTCTCTCTGTCCCTGCTTCCAAAAATGTATAAATTATGTGCTGTTAAATCGCTGCGCATGAGCTGGGTCAAGCAGGAATTTTGTTAATTCCACTGCACCCAGGGCCAGCACGTTGTTAAATATGTGTTAAATCCTGGCAATGACTACTTTAAATCGTCGCTATGCCCCAGAGGTTCGGGGGGGGGGAGGGGGGGTGGAGGGGGGAAGAGAAGGGTTTCAATTGACTGATGCATGTAAACACTGCATCCTTTACTCGCTTACTTTGTCACCAAGAGTAACCAATCGGCCTATCTAACTATATAAAACATTATATAAATCTTAAACAGGTTTTCAGTAGTATCATAGTTACCACTAACTATGGTGGTATGGACTAGATAGGTGTAATAGTAATGCTAATCATTTTCTGTTTTTCTACAGGATTAACACTACTTAGACCAATGATGTTTCCAGGCTTACATGTCTTACATGTAAACAGAATTGGAGAGTAGACTGGCAGGCCTCTCATTATTACTTATTCTCTTGGCCTCTACATCATCGTTTGATCAAAACATCTATGGTCACTCCGGAACATAACGTTACTGATCATCTACTTGTTCTTTTTTTGGTTATTGACAATGTGATAAGGATTAATACCAAGAAATTACTTTCGTGTAACTGCTCACAGACAGGATTTTAGAAGAAAAATAATGAATAATGTGTTTTAAACAGCATAGCTTTCGAATCAATTTATCACTAGAATCTTTAGCCTAAGAATTCAGACAGATTTCCAGTCGTGTTTTTTAGTGACGTGAAACTACAACCCAAAATGTTTTGTTTAGATTGATTATTTTTCTCCTTGCCTAGTGCTTCTTGTACTGTCTTCAGTAATATGACCTGTCTAGACATTTTTCCTGACTTTTTCTTTTATTTAGTAAGATTATCTTGCATAGTTCCATGGAAAGTAAAAAAAAAAAGTGTTAATAAAAGATTTACTCTATAAGTATTTTGTTCCTAGGATACTTAGGTATCAGCTCTAGAAGCATAATTTCAAGTGAGGTAGATATACTCCCACATAACAACAGACTTGGGAAATAGTTTCCTTATACTTACCTCTGAAGAGCAAATGGAGCAATTATTATATTTAAAACTTACCCCCGAATATCTTCGGCAATCGAAGCATGTACAGTGTAGTATAGGTGAAATGTCTGAATCTGCACTGATAGTTGAAATATGCGGACCCCCGTGGAAACAGTTACTCCAGAATTTTCGAGCGTTTATTGACCAATTTAAAAGGCGTCCCTATGACCTTTTTTGTGGGGGAAGATTGAACGGTATAGCTGAACCTTGACAGAATATTTGTCCTTTCATTGAGAAGCGATCTGGTACCTTCAAGAACTCTTCCTTCAAGTCGTAAGCCGTTATCAAATTACCTTCAATCTCGCTGTCCAGGTTCGAAGTAAAAATGTTGAAATCGCCGAAGTCACTAGCCTTAGCGTTCCGTTCCTAATTCTGAGATATTTTCCACCTATTTATAAATTAAGCCATTGTTTTGATTCTGATTTTTACTTGAAGGTATTGTTGTCAGTGGAAGGCTCCTGTAGAATCTTGCGTCAGTCCAACTGGCTATAAACGTAGTATGTGTGTAACATATTTCTTAGGCAATTTTGTAGACTTAAACTGTATTCAAGCCCCTCTCAAGTCCAAACATTGACATAAAAAGATATCCTCGAATTAATCGGATTACTCGTTTTAATTCTAGAGCTTTATTGTTCGATTAACTGGTTTATTTCTCTTGCTCTTCGCGGCTGACTCGCAAGGTACCTAAAGTAGTGTTCAAAGCCACTGATCATTTTTATAAAATTGTTATGAGATTTCATTTTTCAAAAATGAGAAAGAGTTTCTGACCTACGTAAGTTATGTTTTTGTCTCCAAGCGCAGTATTGCCGGGTCAGCTGTCATCAAACAGTGATCTCTTTCAAACTAGTTTCTCAATTTTTAACCGTTTGAGCTGAGACTTTGCACGATAATAGAACTTTGTTTTCCCAACAATCGTATGTTTTTGTATTTTTGATTTTAACGGTTTTTGACGCGAAAATGACGTCATAAGATTGAAAGCAAAATATAAGTTTCAACTTATGCCATAACAGGTTAGCAATCAATCAATCAATCAATCAACAACTTTATTTAAGTGTCTAGTCTTCTAGCTTGCCGTCAGGCCTACTAATCGGGGACACTACTTAAATAACTTATTAATAAGAAATATATATACATAATACTATAAGCCAATAAGATTTAACTATTCTAAAAACTACTTAAAAGATACACGATATTCAATATGCTTCGAAAATACACATATGTAATAAATAAGAAAAAACTATATATACAATTTCATAATATATCAACTCTACCAGTTATGATGTTTCCTGTTTAAGAATTATGAGTCACACAGGTGGCACCCTTTGCATGCGTTATCACTAACCAATTTGCTCAGATCTTTTCTCCGTATGTTTGCTTTAAACCTGCTTAAGGAGGTCTCGTTTCTGTCCTTCATACTCAATTTTGACCATAAAAATGGCCCAAAAATCTGTGGGAATGCTTTCCATATTTAACAGTTTTTACCCTTTGAACGTGAAAGTCCGAGTTCCTCAGGTTGTAATTCGAAGACGATGACGAGAAGAGTTCTAGTATGTTGTAAGGCAGTAATCTATTCCTTATTTTGAACATAAAGATAGCGATATCTTGTAATCTCATGTTATATAGACTAGTCATTCCAGCGTGTGTAAGAAGGTCACCATAAGAAGAGACTCGATCTTTGAAGACTGTACGTAGTCCTCTCTCATTAATTCTCTCTAGCTTGTTTCTGTCGCTTGCTCGACAAAAGTGCCACACCAAGCTACAGTATGTGAGATGGGGTAAAACTGCAGTTTTATATATCCGTAGTTTGGCGTTCAACGGGATCAGATTCTTTAGCCTTTGAAGAACACCAATCATTTTACTGGTTTTTATGCAGACCTCTGATATATGCTGCGAGAAATTCAAGTCCTTATCAATAATTATGCCCAGCAGTTTGAATGCATCAGTAAAGTTAATTCTGCAATCATCAATCACTAGCTCCATTTGTTGTGTGTCCCTTGCTATAGCCATTGCTTGGTATTTGCTATAATTGCCTTGCAGAAAATTCGTCTTATACCACCTCGATGTCTCTTCCCCATCTTCCTTAATTCTATCTATAGCAGAGGGCAGATTCAAATTGGAGCAGTAGATCTGATGGTCATCGGCATAGGCAGACAACTGAGATTTAACGCCAGTGTAGAATAAATCGTTTTGATACACGTTCCACAACAGCGGTCCCAAGGATGACCCTTGCGGGCAGCCTCGTTTGACAGCTTTCCAATCACTTGTGTAGTTGCCCACTCTTGTTCTGTTTTCCCGATCATCAAAATAAGATCGCATTAATCCCAAAGCGGGGTCAGACAACCCATAGGCTTTTAACTTTGACAGTAACAAATTTGGATGTAATGAGTCAAAAGCTTTGCTCATGTCCGTGGATAATATCACTGATGCGTGCCCTTTGTCTGCTGCATGCTTCCAATCTTCAGTAAGGCGTATCAAGGTCGTTTCGCAGCTGAAGTGTTTGCGGTAAGCTGACAAAAAGGTATCGAAAATTGGCTCAAACTTTTCACTTAGTTGTTTGCATATTAGCTGCTCAAAGATTTTATCAACCGCAGTTAGCACGGTTACTGGTCTGTAATTAGCTTTATCTAAGGGGTCTTCCTTCTTATAAATCGGGATCCACTCTCCTCTTTTCCAGGCGCTGGGCCAACGATTTTCCTCAATAGCCTGATTAAATATAGTAGTCAGTAGTGTTGCTAGCAGTTCTGCTGTCATTTTAAGTACTCTTGGAGGTAACATATCATATCCTGTTGCTTTATGGGGATTAATTTCTCTCAGTGCTGCGAGGACCTCATTGCTATCCAGTCTTCTGAAACTGAATGTATTTGGATCGTGTCTGGCGTTTATGCTCGCGACACTATGATGTTGATAACATAGAGCCTCTGTTAGAGTCCCTACGTCAGTCCCACTAATGTGAGCAGCTATCGAACAAAAGTAGTTGGTAAATTCTTGTGCCACAAGCCTCTGGTCCTGGTGTGTAACACCTTCGATATTAAGAGAGATTAAACTTTTGTCCTTTTTTGGTTTGGTCCTAAGGAACGGAGTAAAGGTGTTATAGAATTTCCTTGAGTTATTATTCATGTCCTCGCATATGGCATTCCAATAATTCTTGATCGCCTTTCTTCTTAATCGTGTGGCATTATTGCGCCATTTCTTCATTAACTCCATGTTTTCTTTGGTTTTGCTTTGACTGAATTTCTTGGCATACTTTCTCTTTTTCCGGATGGCTTCCTTCCACTCACCCGTCATGTATGGTACGTCTATCTTCCGTGCTTTAACTCTCTTTAATGGCAGGTGTTATCCACAATCCTCATTAATTCCGTGTACCAATTATCATAGAGCTTATCAACCTCTGTCACATTTTGTTTAAACCATACTGCTTCCACCAGATCTTTTCTGAATTCTTCCATATCTAGTTTTTTAAAGCTTCTGCAAGTAATGATGTCTGCTGTGTGTTTTTTGACCGTTTTGCTTGAGAAAACCATATACCATACAATGATCACTCAGGCTAATATCACTGACTCCAGCGTTTTTAAAAAGATCCGGTTGATTTGTCAGGAGTACGTCCAAGAGCGTCTGCGATGTATCCGTAATTCGTGTGGGTTCAGTAACAAGACATGTCAGCTCAAAGACTTCCTCAATGTCTCTCAGCAGCTTTGCCTCTCTTCCATTTACCTTAAGTTTATCCATGTTTAAATCTCCCATGATGATAACCGTAGAAAATTGCATGGTGGCCCACATAAGGCATTCATTGAACTCTTTTTCCAGCTCTGCATAGTAATTGGTCCCTCTACAATGCGGAGGTCTGTACAGACCCAAGATAATTGCATTTGTGTTATTTAACTCGACCTTTACGGCCAATACCTCTATCAGCTCAAGTACAAAAGGTACTCTAAGTTTCTTTGAAGGTATTTGCGATGTTATGTAGGTCAAGACTCCTCCGCCTCCCTTTGCCCTATCCTGGCGATAGATCTTGTAGTTCGGGAGGCTGAACTGTGCATTCGTGTAGGAAGAATCAATCTTTGTTTCTGTTAAGACGATGATTCCTGCTTTGAGTTCAGAGTTAATTACCTTCAGTTCGTCGAACTTGTTCTGCAGACTATTGATGTTCAGATGGAATAACAGTTGTTGATTAGGATGTTCCCGTTTTAAATCTACAAGATCCTGTAACGGGTCTTTCTCCGACTCTCGAGTTGGTGTCAGCGAACCTGTGTCATCAGAGTCAGTGGATGAGTTAAGTGTCGAGTTCAATGTTGTATTAGCGAAGGGAAGAACCGATAGTAAACAGGGTGGGCAAATCCAGCTAGGACTGTCCATCTGTTGGAATTCTCTGTACTGCTTTGGAGTAACATAGCCACATTTTATGTGGCACCATGAGTACCATGAGCAATTTTGAAATAGTACTCAGAGAAGAACTTGAATGTGAAAAACATTTTTGAAAACCTCGTTTGGTTAAGAAGATATGACATTCTAAAAAAAAAAATAGTAACGAAATGGCGGAAAATACGAAATTCACAGCTCATAACTTTTCAACCAATTAAGCTTTACAAATACTTTTTTCACATTCCAGCTCATATCTGTAAGTTCTTTTAAAAGTTCCAGTTTTTTTACGCCATAAGTCGAAAACTACTTTTTGCTGTCAATCTTATCACGTCATTTTCGAGCCAAAAACCGTTAAAATAAAAAATCCAAAAACATACGATTGTTGGGAATGCAAAGTTCTATTATCGTGCAAAGTCTCAGCTCAAACGATTAAAAATTAAAAAAACTTGTTTGAAAGAGATCCCTTTTTGATGACAGCTGGCCCGGGGTGTGGTGATCGGTAGGAGCGTTTGTCAACACTTTTGAGTCTGTTTTTTGTTTTCAGGCTAAAATTGCGCCATTGATGCTTTATATTATTGTTGAAATGATTTGCTCTACTGTTACTGAGAAATTGGACCGTGAACTTTTCACGACAAACATTTTGTTTACCTTCTTTCAAACCTTCCCAAGCAGGCTTGAACGTGACGTCACGATGGCCACACACATCGGATTTTCATTCGCCAATATCTGCTCTAGTGCCTATGACTCCCTCCTGGTTTTGGTCAATTGACAGCTGTCAAAAAGGGTATCCGCTGACCAATGTACCTAACTTCATCGCGGGCTCAAGTGTAGAACTCATTGAGGTGACATGTTTTAAAGTTATCCACTGACCAGTTGTTGATTTTAATTGATCGCCGGCTCGGGTCCATAATGAAAAGGCCATATAATAAATAACTTATTGCCCTCGTCGGTTCGGTCACAGGAAAATCTCAGACCTCGGTCTTGATGTATTGACCTAACTATCGCTAGGTCAATACATCAAGGCCTCAATCTCAGATTTCCCTGTAATGACTTCACTCTCCGTTAAAGTGTTATTTATTGACCACGCTGGTAAGATAAATGAAACGTAAGATTGCTGAATATTAGCCAAGTTTTTTTGTGCACTGCAACGAAGGCCGACATCCAGCCATCTTTGATCAATAAAGGATTTCCTACATGGCCAAGATATCTTACCAAAGAATTTGCTTTTGTCGGAACAAAAGGCCCAATTTAGGCCCACCCTCCGGCATGTAGCCGTTGAAAATCTTTTTTGGATACAGTTAAATTTTATTGGAAATAAATCAATTTCCCAAAATTCTTTCACGATATAATTAATTTCTAGACTTTTCTTCCCTCCGTTACCTCGTTTCTTTTACGGCGTAGCCACGTCAGGAGGTCACCAGACGGAACGTATTCTATGACCAGAAAGTTTTGATCCTTAAGCGTGTGGCATCCAACCAAGGATACAATATTCGTGTGTGAGCCCAACAGCTTCATTTGCTCGATTTCAAGCGTCAACTCTTCTTTCTGAGCGTCAGATGGATCATCTAGAGGTGGTCAAATACAATGGCTTGAAGTCACTTATTTTTGTTCTTTGTGACTGGATTTTTTGTTCACTTTTTTTGCTATAAAAGTTATTTTCATCAATTGTTTTCTGGAACCCATTTTAGCTTCTGATGCACAATTAAAAAGAACAGATATATTCAACAGTGTAATGTCTAGAAAGCAGATAAAGTGGCATTGACTTATGGGTCGGTCAGATCCTCTTCTATCATGATATGCATTCAAATTAAATTATTCTTCCAAAGTTTTGATTGGTCTATAGGCAAATATGTCACTACAGACAATTACTTACGGACGATGATCTGCTTATACGCAATAAAAAGGATTGTAAATTTAAAAAATCAAGTTTGACCGGGAATCGAACCCTGACGTTTACGATGACCGGAACCAAAAATGCAGCTCCAAATTTATGGTCTTAAAGACATAACATTCGCTTAGGAATGAACATCCCAACTTTAAAGAATATTGATAAGCTTTCGAGTGGTGCACCTTGATAAAGGGGACTAAAATACGCCACAAAATAAAAAAAAGTCATGGCTTTGTCTGTGATCATGAACACTATTTCTCACCATACAGAACTTTGACAGCAACCACCTGAGGTGCTGTCTTAGTCGATAATAAAGTCCGCTCTGAAATCTTAGTGTCAAACACCTCCATCCCAATTCTTTTTGTATAGGTTGCTTTGTAAACCACGCCAAACGCTCCTCTTCCCAGCTCTTCCTCGTATTTGATTTGCTCAGGCAAAATTTCCCACTTGTCAAGAGGAATGATCTCGAATTGTGAATAAAGTGATCTAGAAGGAAAAAATGATAAAAGCCGGATTATGTCACACTAATAAAGTGTTTCGTATACAGCCTTTCCAAATCGAAGAGTCATTCCTACAGCCATATGCATGTTCACCAAGAATTATGAAATAATTTTACCATAACTAATTGATAATGTGGTCGGGATGGTCATGATAGTCCTGATGTTATTTTCATGTAAGAAATATATCCTGATCTTGGACAGATGTGTTAATCCATAAACTCTTATTGGCAATTGGTTCACCTGCATCAGGGGACGTGGCCTAAGATTAAAAACAGTTATCTGTGAAATTGACAGGTGGGTGAAAGGGAAGGCTTCAAAGGCAACAGTGGATTTTTTTAAAGAGCACTAGCAGAGGGCTTTTCCCTGCATTAAGATAAATGATTGTAAAAAATCTTCTAGAGAAAGTAATTCATCATTTTAATTATTCCATCACACGACAAAAAACCTCAGTTCTTTGATCATTTCCATAAAAATTGCAAATTGAGTTACGATGTTGACTTCTTGGTAACTGTCACTTGAAAGGTGCACGACATTGTATTTGTTGCCACGTGATATAAAATTAGACAATAGCTTTCGGAGAGCTTTTGCGATTGTCTTACGCCTTCAACTTTTGATAACATGACGTACTGACACTGTACAGTGTAGTAAGCAGAGCTGCACAAACCTTTCAACAGTCTTTTTCTTCATTCTCCTGTAGCACCAGACGAAAACAGCGATGAACAATAGCAAAATAGCGAAGGTGACACCGAGTGAGAGGTAAATAATCTTATCAATGGATTTCGTTGCTTCTATTACTGCAAATCAAATGATTATATCAAACGCCCTGGAAAATACATGGAAGAGGAAAGGTTTTACCAGGGTAATTTGGGTCACTACTGACTGGAGAGGTTTTTCCAGACATCTTGTGAACTTAACGTAGTAGGACTCTCTTGTAGCTTCTCCCGGTAGGGCCATAGGTATGTGCCGCCCCAAAGGGTATGGTTTGGGGTCCCTTTTGGTCTGAAAACGGGTATAGACTTTGCCCATTTTGCTCTGGAATCGGGTATGGTTTTCGAGGGAACTACGGGAGTGTATGAAAGTATTTATCATTTCAATTCCAAATGAATAAGAACGGGATAGAAATATGCGAATTCAAAATGCATTTAAAGAAATGTTTTGTTTGCGATCTAATCTAAGTCATCATGACATAATTTTTACCTGTTAAGGCTAAAACTGAAATCGGGTATGGATCATTGAGGTCCGGTGGAAAATGACACTTAAAGGTCTGAAATAGGGCCAGGATTTGGAGAACCGGGCGACACTGCCCCACCAAGAATTCCCAGGAGAACCTACCCCCCCCCCCCCCCCCCGACCCTCGGGTAGCTTCGTTACTTGTGGGAATTGTCTATTACCAGCTAACTGACCTTGTACACTCTCTGGTCTCCGCATGATTCAGTCATATTGAGAAGGATGATAATACATACAAAGTATCTAAATTCAACATTACTTTGTGTGAAATAACGTTGTTGAATTTAGTGCGTGGCCCGGCTTATGGTGAACATTATTTAATCAACACATAAATTAAAACAATGGACGACTCATGGCACATCATAACCAAAATTAGCCCGCTGTATCTTTAGCCCACCAAAAATTTTGATCCACCAACACTTAAATATACCAATAGAAGTAAACCTTCCTCCGATCGGCCAAAGTCTTGGAATGCACAAAATAGTCCGGATGAATTTTGGTCAAAAGTAGGGAGAATTATTTGAAAATTTTCCCTAAGGTTAAGAGTGCCTGATCATTTGAGTCCGGAAACGTATATGAACCTGTAAGGAAAAAATGTATCTGCTCCCCTGGCTTTATGGATCCTTCCGTAGATCTCAGTTTATCGAGCTTTGTAATAGTCAAAATTCTCCCTGTTTTTGAAGAACACTGTACGACTTGTCTATTTCATAACAACTTTTAGCGTTTCTTAATGTATAAAAAGTACACTTACTACCATTACACAGATGCCCCTCACAACAGTGCAAATTTTGGTCATCAAATTGTCGGCATTGATCAGCAGATATACAGCCTTGAATGGTGGTGACTTGTTCGCTTTTTACTGTATTGTCGCCATAGTTAAAACAAAGGTTTTCTGGGAATGAACAGTTGACTGTGATGGGAACGGAAGAATTTTTGCTTGGGTACTCATAACAAACGGTGCCTAAAGAAAAATGCAGAATAAAATCGTTTTTAAAGCCATTGAGTATCTGACAAGGTTTCTTAGCTCAAAGTCTGAGGCAAAAGCGGGAAAATATGCTTTCAGGCAAGCCTAAAGGCGGAGCTCTTATTACATTCTGAGCTATGACTTTCTCCTTCCTCCTCTTTGTTGCCGTACTTTAAACAAAGGTTTAATCTGGGAATTAACTGTTGGCTGTGGTGCGTGGGAACATATGAATTTTTGCTTGGGTACCGAGATAACAAACATAACCTAATATAAGAAATACAAAATAAAAATGTAAATTTACGGTACGAATCGCAACTTGGGTATTTAACTGAGAAACGGAATGTCTGAGAACTGAAGCTCACGCAGTTCAAAGTTTGGTGGCAATACAAAATTAAAATGTTTTTGTCGGAAAGAGTCAGGGACAATGTATATTTTTTCAAATGCCTCTAATAACCAGGCAGACGAAAATGTACCAGTTTGGTTTTGTTGGTATTCTAACTTATCTTTATTTATATAGCTATTTTATCCCACTTTATCACGTGCACAACATGGCTTTGGCTTGAGTGAGTTGTTACTTCTCATGCTTAGTGAGTCGTCTGCATAATACTTTACTTTAACCTTTATATGAAAAAGTATGATATAAAATATACTTGTCGTAAACGTTGATGCTGGTATTTCACAGATATAGTTCCTTTGGTCGTTTATACAGTCCCCCTCCTCCATCTTTCCTGTGTCCGTGTTCATTTGGGTACATTTGGAATCATTGGTTCGGCCAATCCATATGTACTTTAAAAAGATATTGAAAACATAAGCAATTTTATTTTAGTAAAATGAAGGTTCTTTACTATTAAAGCTACAACAAAGCGGATATTTTCCAGCAAAAGTTTTCTTTTCGGCAGTTTTCCTCCTTCCCTCCTTTAACGAGACTACCAATATGAGTCAGCGACCACATTTGTTATCCGGAGAGGTGCCTTAGTTCAGTTCGTTGGGCGCGCACAAATGTGAACATACGCTTTTTCCAACGACCCGCACCAGAATTTGGGCACGGTGCAGGTGCCCGTGTACAAACTTGGTTGAGACATTGTACACAAGTAAAAACGTTTTCTCTTTGTTCGGGGGGAATCCACTGCTTTAATACACCCCCTCAGCAATGCTCACGTTTTGAAATGGCGTTTGACGGGGAAAAACGGGAACAAATATGTATACCGTTAAATGTCGGGTTTCAATAGCATGAACATAGCAATATTTTTTACTAGTGGCGCAGCACTAATCAGATAACAGTTCCCTGAATATCACTGACGAACAAAGCGAGTGAATCGTTTCTTTAAGGCATGAAGTTGCTAATTTTGGACATCATAAATCACCGAAAACATCACTCAAGTCAATGAGCAAAACCATTCTCAGCTGATAAATATAAGGAGATGATTATATGTAACATATAGATAGCTATATAAGGCTTTCAATTTAAAGAGGTTAATTCATAAACATTTTAACCTACTTCCCTGTATTCAATTACGGCGACATCCTTAAATAAAAGAGATGGCCTTCTAGACATGGTCTACATTAGAATGACTGACGTACTTACATCAATTTCGGCTTCCTTTAGACCGGAAATTTTCACGAAGTGACTCAAAAATCGGTTTTTCTGATCATCGTCATCATATATTTTTACCAAATCACCTCCGGAATCAATACATTCTTGTTTTGCACCTGTCCAGGTATCCTTTTTGTTTTCTTTGTAGCAAGACAACTCATTAAGAAACCCATCAGCAGAACAGGCCAGTGAACCTAATTCATAGGACAGATAAAGAGTAGCTGATTTGAACCCAAATGTCATGTCATGTGTGGGTGAAAACGAACGTACAGGTTACAGTAGTACTGCCATATATGGGTTATACAGCTATGTACCACAGTGCAATTTAGTCTGCAATAGGGTAGTTATTACAAATCAGAGAGTTTGGGTCTGGAATAGGGTAATACTATCATTTTCCACGAATCTGACCAATTGTATAAAGATTTTAATCTAGACAAGGGAAACCGGAAATTGAAGCAATTAATCGGAAAAACTAAATTTACCCGAAACTCAGTTTAATAGCAAAGAAAGTGTCGAACTAAGTTAATTCTGGAAAATTAGTGACCCTAGGATAAGGAGGGGTTCCGGGAGTTAAGTCTTGTATAGGGTAGCAAAACTCAGTTGAACTAGGTCTGGTATAGGTTAAGTGTTCCGGGTTTCCATGGGCACACCCCTACCTAAATATTCTTAAAGTACCTCCCCCGGGGTGTAGTCTTGGATAGGGTTGTTACCTTAGTGTATTGTCAGTTGATGGTTGACCTGATTTTTCAATAAAGCCTTGAAGTTATTGGCTGTGAGGACTTTAAACCTAAGTGTTGCTTTTCAATTTCACTTTTCGACAGTCATATGCAGGAATTCCCTCACCTGGATGACCCATATTCCACAGACAAATCATTGGACAGTGTAGTAAAAAGGAAAGAAAGCAAAAGATGCAATATATTTAGCCAAATTTTTATCAAATCTAATCCTGCCTCCTTAAGTCAGAAACAACTTCCTGGGGGCTGCTGACCCCTTTAAGAATGATGAAAAATTTCAACCCTTGAAAGGTTCTAAAATCTCGTATTGTGAGTATGGTTTAAATGCATTTGCACCCTTAAAAGGCACAAATTTTAGAAGAAAAAAATAATTGGTGGTGACAATTTTCAATAGCAATTAAAAGCCAAATTCTTTATCAATGTATAACTCTCTTCATTTTCATGCTCGGTACCCTTACCGACCCTTAAGTGATCAAAAATTTTACCGACTTAAGGTACGACGAGCATCCCGTCATTTTTAAGCAGAGTTCCCCATGGGGACAACTCACCTTTGGCTCTCTCACAAATGAAACGTGGATTTTTCTTGCAACAGTCAGTGATGTTCAAACCATTTCTCGAGATTTCGACGCATTTGTTTTCAGATACATTACTTGGAATGCTGCCGAACCAATTCTGCGAAACAGAATTGTTAAATGATATCCTATTGCTCCATAAATATTTACCCTTCTGAAACCAATAGGTCAATCCAATCCAAACGGGATTGCTTGCGTCCTTGAAAGACAGTTTGTAAACAAAATCCAACTCTTTTTCATCCGATATGCTGACAAGGTCTCCTCCAAACCCTAAGCACACGCGTAAAGCTGTTGACCAAATAAATCTCCGCGAATAACCGAACTTATCCATAACCTTGTAGCAGGAGCCTTCAAATTCATTCCAGCCAGTGGGGCAATCTAGAGCTGAATAAAACGGAAGTCATTATTGTGTGTCCAGTACAGCGAGTCTCTTGTGACTCAAAATATATCCCAAAATTGTTAAAAGTGATAATTGTAATAATACTGAATTTAAATATAATAAAAACGATAATGGTAATAATAATAATAATAATAATAATAGTTATAAAAGTAAATTATAATTATCATAAAAATTATCCCAGTATCCTTTGAGGCAATTTTTTTGAAAGCTTTTTAACTTTGACAATTTTGTACGTAGAACAATGTCAGACCACAACAAGATAACATTTGCCATAAAATATCTTCCCATGTCCCATCTAGGGTGTTGACGTCACCAATCACGTGACCATCGCTGAATTAGCAATGCTGTGACAAGATTTCATCAGTGGGTTAAAATAAAATAGCATATTTGAAGTATTGGTTGTGTGGAGCATTTAAAAATAACCAGTTTACGCCCGGAATTTAAAATTTAAGGGGGCAATGAACATGAGAGAAAAAGTCGAGAAACTAGGCCGAGGGCTGTAGAGAGTTGACGTTTAATCACACGGCAGAGAAAGTAATGTTCTACCTAACAAGTGTTTTTATTACGAAACAAGGGACATGACTGGACGTCAAGGGACGTGATTGGAGCGTTTTGAATATTTTAGTTCGCAGTAAAGTACATTTTCGCCATAAATCTGCAAGTTTTTGTTGTTTTTCTCTACAAATCTTTGCACTGTATTACCCCTGAGTAATTATTATTCCATTTTCAAAGCAGAAGCAAACGAAACCTGAGCCAGAAGTTTAAAAATTGCGTAAATCGACCGATATTGTAAATTAACATTGAAAAGGAGACCTACTCTTGAGAAAAAAAAAATCTTTTAGAACTTAACTGTTTGTTTGCCGAAATAAATGTTCAATGTTTGTTAATAAAGGAGAACTTTCAAAGCTAAAAGCAGACTCGTACCCAGTCGCTATTTATGTGTTTTTGGGGTGAGAGAAGATTCGGGGTTAGGGTACGAGGTAGTCTGGGTACGAGTCTGAGCGAAAGGATGTATTTGGCGGCCATAGTGCCTTTCTTCATTCTGGGGAGAGAGATCATGTAGCAGTTCTTCTAACGCCAAAAGCCAAATGGTTTGCTACCCTAACCTAAAACAATGGAAATAACGATAAACAATTTTGTGTTAATGTTTTCCCCGACCGATGAAAAGACACCTTACGAGCAGGAAGAGAATCGTACGGTAATACTGTTCAGACGGTAGTCGCGAGATCGATAGTTCATAAATTTCTTAAACGTTTCCCAGCATGGATCAGGTGTGAAAGAGTATTAATGGGTTTATTGTAAGCTTTACGTCTGGCTTCGTTCAGATAAAGATTTAATTCTACACGGAAACCGAAAAAGTCATCTGTTAGGAATGTTGCGCACGTGCACGTGCATGCGCATGTGCGCACGCCTTGCGTGCCCATTGTTTTCGTGGAATCATGGGATTGAACAAACTATGTGCTTTTGCTGAATGTATTTTTACTGATCATGTCTCGTGGATTGAATGTTGTTGAGTTTCATCGGATTTGAGCCTAAAGTCCTTCTTACAGCGACCTAAAACCCGATTACCTTTCTGAATATCATCCTTAAAAATTGGCAATCACCATACAGAAGGAATATATACCTCTTTTACACCTAAATGTCAGCGTTTACCGAGGTGGTCCAGTGGATGAGGCGTTCATTTTTAGTTCTAAGGTATTCGGAGATCTAGGGTCCGGGTTCGAATCCCCTTAAAGCATATTTTTCGTGACCTTATTTTTTTTTTCTTTTTCTTTTTTACTCTCTTTTTTACCTGTGTGGTGCATATAGCTAGTAACATAATGTGGTAAATTGAAAGCAAAATTTACAGGAATATAAAAAATGTCATATGTATCATAGCGGATCTAACGGTATTTATAGCAATACTGGACACTGCTACCATTACCCAGTCAAACGTCGAACTTCACATGTGCCTAATTTAATTCGAGAGGTAACTGCTTTGAGATGCGACGTCTGAATCAACAGTTTCAAATCAAATACGACTTTGCCGAATCTTCGACTGAATTACAGTCGAAAATTCGACTTAGGTTCAACATTTGATTTAGAAGTCGCATTTCACATGTGACGAATATAATGCATTAATTATAGAAACCCTTATCCATATTGGGTAACAATTTTTCTAGAGACTGGGAATATTTACAACAAACGGATTTAAATTCGACACCATTATATCCGACTTCTGAATCAACTGCCGTATTTAGTTATTTTCTTCGACTAAAATAGGTGTTCGGCAAATTCCACGTTTGAAAGGGGCCTAACATGACATAAAGTTTCAGCTTAGTCAGTGCTTAGTGGTTTGCAAGCTGTTCGTTATTAAGCTAGTTGTTTTTTTCTTTTCAGTAAGTGCAATTCCTATCTCTTTGTAAATCCATTTTATTAATCGGCTTGCAATTGTGCCACGACTTAAGAATCAGCTGTAGTAGTTGATTTTGTATGTCACTGGACATGGTTTGTATATAATAAAAAAGAGCGATCAATTTTCATTCACTCATTTTAATAAACGCAAATGGCATCACTTCTCACTATACGGACAACCTCGAACCGTAACTTCGTCGTATAAATTTGCGGCACCGAAGAAAGACGAAAAAGCTGACCCTTTTTTTCAAATTATTTTAAGGTTTAAACTCGAAACTCTATATACTGTAAAATGATTATAATTTACTTTTACCGGTATCACTTGTAATAGTAATAATTATAATAATAATAACAACAAATAATAATAATAATAATAATAGTAATATTCTTAAAATAACGGTACAAGGTGGCAAGCTACCTTCCCTGAACATTGTGTAAAAAATGGTCTAAATTGGCCTCAAATAAACTACACAAAAGGAACCCCCCCAAAAAAGACGCTTCTTGCTTGGTTTTCCGCGCCCTGTAGTCATCAGTTTTTAGGACCCCAAGGCAACATCAAAGACGAAAAAATGCTTTCTGGCAGGGACAAAGCAATTTTGTTATGATTTTATGTTTTATGTATGTTTTAGTTGACTGCCGAAACCGTTATGGATCAATTGCACTCACCAGCATAACACATTGTTTTTGCCAAGAACAGTGATAAGAACAATCCAAATCTGATCATTATGGTATCAAATCTGAAGAGTTAAAAAATAAGGAAAACAAAATAAGACTTCCCTGGTGATTCGTTGGTTGTTATCCCCTGAATTAGCTGCGTGATCAGACGACTAAAATACCAGATTTAGAGCAATTCATCGATAGGGTGCTTCTGAAACTAGAAAGGTACCTCTCAAAGAATCGCACGATTGGCAATCGGCTTTGTTTCAAGAATTAGCAGACGCTGGAATTAGTTGTCTCGAAAAGAAGACATTCACGCAAGCTTGTCTCTTTCATACTGGGTTCTAACCCACATCATTGCGCTTTAAGCGATCTTCCAGAATATAACATGATTAATAATTCAACCGACTTGTAACAGGATTGCATGAGGCTTTGATCGGTGAAGTTCATTCAATTCCATTCTACCGTAAGCAAAGGTAAATTACGCTGTGAAAAAAATCATAAATCATAAATCTTCCCACGAGCACCTTGCGTAAAAGTGACAAAAAAAACCCCACAAAATTATAAGAATTAGAAGAGAGGTACTTGTTTGTTTACTTTTATCGATGACATTTTTCCCGGAGGCTGAGCAAGAGATGGGAGTGAGTGATTTGAAAGTCGCAAATTGCTTTTCTGTCGTTGGGGGATAATACTTCCTTGCTAATAAATTTCTTTTAATTGGCGACTCAGTTTTCTTACTTGGTCGTTTTTCTTTCCTTTTAATTTAAACCCCTGGACTTTTTTTTTGTTAGTGACATCTTGCATTCTCAGATTTAACATATTATGTTAAGGCAATAATCCTTTTTACGGGTCGATTTGGAAAGCACGTTGGCTGTTTTACATGGAACTATGAGTTGCTCTAAGTTTCTTTGTTAATTACTTATGTCACTGACATTCTCAGTAGCTTTTGATGAGTTAGCTAGTTACGTTTTTTTAGCCATTCAAGGAGGCTTAAACTCCGCTAAACATTCCCCTTTAGCTAGGCTTTAACAATGTTTCCTTTCTATCTTTTTTTTTTCTTTTCTTTGGCAAGACACAAATATTCAAATAAAACCGAATCGTTTATCGCTGGTCGCTGTCCTCACATTTTAAGCAGGTGCAAAAACGTTAAATACAAAATACCTGAAAAGGGGCTTTCAGAATTGTCATGCATCCAGTGGATTCCTCTCTGTTTGATCTATGAAAGCTGATGGAATAAGTAAAGTCTATATAAATAGGAGGATTTCTAAAATCTAAGATCATGACATATTAAACATTTCACTCAGCTGCTGTTTAGTTATAGATAACAAGGCATGTTAAATTTCAAGTTAATTTAGCCTTTGTGTTTAAATAAACATGTGATGTTTTATGGCACACCCGTCTCAAGAAACTTTTGGATATCAATCTAATTTTATTATTATTGCAATTTTCTTCCGTGGGCTGAGTATGAATTCAAAATAGATGATTAAACCATTGAAATGTGCATGTCCCTATCAATGTGTCACAACTACTAATAATAATCCAGCTCTGTTAATAATAATCCTTAACTCATTATGATCAAAATACTATAGCGGAGCCTCCATTGCTAAAGACATTGGAAACCTATGGACACCAGAAAAATTAAGTTATGACTTCGGCTTACATGCCCCCGTCTGTACAGACTCTGGGGGAGGGGAGGGAGTACTCTGTAAGGGAGAGTAAGAAAATCTTGCAAACTCCTTGCGGCGTTTTTCTTGCCGAAAAGTTAACTTTCAAAACACTTGGTGAATACAATAATCGGCCCGATTTTACTTTTAGGTCCTGAGACGCTTTAGACAGAAAGATCGACCTAGAAATTATAACCTGTAAATTGGCTGCCGCCAAAGAGTTTCATGAAATAAAACCTGCTCTTAAAACATCAAATTTAGAAACTAACTAATAGCTGGGGGGTTCGGTAATGTAGTCTGGGCAAGAATTCCTTTCCAGGCATACGAACGTGATCGAATTTGATATTTTTTGGCTTAAAAAATGAATTCATATAACTGAGTCGATGAATTGGGTGGATAAGTATTCTTCATTCAGGGACATTTTTTTAAGTCACTCAAATCTTCCACTCTTAAAACAAATGTAGATCAGTTTGAGCCGAATTTCTGTGCGATGGCTATAATTTGAGTTTATTGGTTTTCAGTTTATTGTTATAAGTTGCAGATAGAAGTATATAAATGGAAGCTTCCCTGTTAGGCTTGGCTAAATGTATATATTAGAAAATGTCGATCAAACAATCGTTGTCAAAAATGGCGCGGCTTTGCAAAGGAACACGCTACGGAAATAAAGGTGAGGCGGCGGTTATTAGCAGTTGCCTCCCTAATGAGGCGCGATCGAGTTCGTATCCCTCCGGAACTGATACCACATTTACAATAATATCTATGTAGCTATTCGGGGGTTCAGATTAATCTTCCGGTACGAACTCTAGTCCCTTCCTTTGCTGGAATCTGAAACACACGAACACTTACAGCTTACAAAAAAACGAGTTCTTAGGAGCTCCTAAGCGTTCTTGTTTCTTTATTAACTGCGTCGAATGACCTGTAATGCTCTAGGCGGGGGAGGGGAGGGACGTGCATTTTTTAGGTGTGTATACACCACCCAGTCTTATGTTTTTACTTAGTTTCGAATAAGAAAGAGGGAAACAATTAGCTCCCATTGCCAAATGGTGACTATCAGGATGTCAACGTTCCCCTTTGCTTGGGTCGGCCACTGAACCTCAATAGTTTGCATATTAAGCCTGATTAATTATTTACAGATTACTCTTTTTTATATGCTAATTTAGGGTGTTTGCATCGCCAGTTTCTTATTAAGAATGAAAAATTGCCAGCTTAGTTTACGATTGAGTATCAGCTGTTCCTAAGGAATATTACATTGTTTTCAAAGATGCCAGCTGAGGTTGCTATCGAACTGTAAAACACTCTTAAGGAGTTTTTAAGAGCGAGCATTACTCACAATGGCATCGTTAGCAGTTTCCGTTTCAGAAATATAAAAATTCCTGTTAAAAAACTGGAACTATTTCAGACAAAAAAATGGAAAAAGTTCAGTATATCAGCAACGTATTTGTAACCTACACACAAACTTATACACGTGAAAAAGACATCCTTTGCTTTGAAAAATGTTGCCTAGCTTTGCAATTCGTTTGATCGCTTT
>NC_133210.1:6657962-6662962 GCF_958299795.1 Porites lutea
GATAAACCAAGGAGTAGATGGCCGGTTTTTTTTTTACAAACTGTGTGAAAAATGTTATCGAAAAAGCTGTAAGTATATGCGTAATAATTCAACAAGACTGCAAGGTAAAAAGAAAACTTCAACTTCACAATAACAAAGTTTCGAGCACAACGGTATGGAGATATGTGACCAACAAAGGTTGGAAAACCTCGAAGAGAAAAAAGGCGGTGTACACTTCATGCAGGCATGGTATCAGAAGAATTTGCAAACTTTATACCAAAGGACGACCGGCCGGCAAACTCACGTGATGCTAACCCTCTAGTAAACATCTGGATTATCGTTGATGAGACCACATTACAAAGATTCAGCCCCCAAAACATTGGACTAGCCAAGACAGCGACCACGCTTCACCTGGAAAATTGTGAGTTTAGACACGCTGTGGGAGCTCGTACATTCTATACCTCACCGCTTAGAAAACGGTCAGAAATCATAAAGGAAGACATTCTGGTTGCTAATATTTCAGTTAGTCAATGTTAAATGAATAATGAATAACATACTTAGGTTTACAAAAGTTATCTTTAATAATCAGTGAAATTTAAGTGAAGAAAAAATCGGAACGAACTTTTGAAACACCCCGTAGAAACAGAGAATCCCTTGATATTCCTCCAAGTAAGACAAAGTCAGGCCAGCGACGTTTCCTCCATAGAGCAGTCAACATTTGGAACAATTTGGACGAAGACTTTAAACAGTTATCTTTAACATCATTTTTTAAAAAGTTGAAAACGCACATGCTAGAGAATTATTTTAATGACCGCTTTTTATATTTTATTCATTTTTTATTATAATGTCCTTTGCTGTTTAGCATTGGAAAGCCCCCTGAGGAATACTGATAAAGTATGTATGTATGTATGTAGACTGTGCTAGCATCATTTTTGGCATAATTCGTCTTTCCGGGCGTAATTTTCCACTACTTTGCACTTTTGGCTAGTATCGGGGCACAAATTTGTAATTTGTTGATCAAGTTACCATATTTTTGGCCCGAGATTAGTGTTGCAGGCAAACTCAAGTAATATTTTTTTTTGTCTGCCTATTTTAACGGCGGCACTAGGTAGAACGCTTGACTGCGGAACGGGAGGTCGCGGGTTCGATTCCCGGGGCCGGACCAATACTCAGAGTCTTAAAATGACTGAGAAATGAAGGTATTACCTTTGCTCTGTTGCAAATGGCTAGACCTTCGCGTGGCTTAGATGACTACGTAAAATGGCGGTCCCGTCTCCAGTAGGAGACGTAAAAATTCCTCCATTCCCCACAGGAAGTGACCGGCACCCAGGACTCTTTCCTCAGGAACGCTTGCGCGTAACTAGCTCAGTTACCCAAGAGTTTGCGTTGTTACAGTTGTCACAAATTTTTTTTTTCCTTCATCCGGTATAGCTTTCTACGCTAATCTATCACTGCAATTACTTTGCAGGTGATTACGTGTGTCATTTCGGAAAGAACTGTAAGCACTGGTTCCTCTCTTAGATTTGAAGATGGATTTTGAAACAATGATCATTGTTCTCTCTATCATGTTCCCAGTGCTAATAAAAGAACAGGGGGCTCTAAATCTTGAAGGTAATGGCTAGCATTATTGTGTAAGTAAGCGATTTCAAATTCATCAGCTTGCTTGTATTTTAGAGAATCGACGTTAGTCCTCAGGTCAGTAATTTTTTTGTTGTTGCATTTTTGAAGTCATTCTCTCTTTGAACACCCCTGGTTGCTCAAGCCCATTTAATCGCGTTGCAAAAAAGATGTTTTCCAGGTTTTCGTCAAAAGCGAGTTAAGGTTAGAAACATTCACTAGAATGATTTGAGGAGATATTTTGACTTTATCGCTTATTAGTATAAAAAAAAAGATTATTGAAGAGATAATATGCTTCAAGCTTTTCTGGCCTGATAAGGCCATCTATAAATTTTTATCATTTTTTCGTTTCGCATAATTGTTATTGAAATGTACATGTCTTCGTTCCTAAAATGAACTTATTGTAAAGTATCATGTTTCCCCATGTAAATTCCACCCCGCGGATTCGAATTGCGGATTCCAGTCTTTGTCACTTGAACTTAGATTCTGGAATCCAATCGTTAGAGGGATTCCCGATTCCTTGAGCTGTATTCTTGATTCCACAAACCAGGATTCCTGATTCCACGGATTTCCCGGATTTTGGAATCCGCTTTCCCTTACATGGAGCAAATCATGTCTTTGGGAGGGAAATGATAATTTTTCTTTAGTAGTGATATTATTATATAAAGGAAGGCTAGTTTTACGGAGATTTTGTGCGAAAGAATTTTGCCTCAAAGTGACATTAATTCCGTCCGTAAATATATGGAGAATGTAATTCTTGTTTTTCTTTATCACCACGTTTTCGCAGAAAACTCCAATTATATAAACCGAAAAAAGAACGAGATAAAGAGAGAGCAAGAACGAGCCAACCAATTAATCAATGAATTTGTACGAGAGATTGACGCCAGTTGCGAAAAAGGAAACGAAAGTAAGTAATAAGTAATGTGGGGTTGAATCTCTTAAACTAACAAATTTATCTCTATGGTAAAACTATTATAACACATGAATTACACATAGACTAAAATTTAATATGATATTATTTTTTGGATGATCGGGATAAATATCACGTGGAAATGACGTCACAATAGTTTAAGCTTAAATCGAATTTTAGCCCTTATCGACCTGAACTTTGGAAATGCTTTAGGCTGTGCATACTTTGGGTGCTTGTCTTCCGTTATGCGAAGTTTCACATAAATCTATAAGAGGAATTTCGAGATATCTTGGAATAATTCTACAAAAAGGGTGTAAATTATGCTTGAACTATTACAACATTACCATATTTCGGAAAGATTACGGAGGGCAACCAAGCGCGGTAAATTTTCGCGTGCTGCATACAGGGAATTTGATTTTGTGCTAAACTTGAGACAACAGGAAATTCCAAAACAAAAAAATTATCAAAATCTCTCACATCGCTTCAATATTTACTCAATTTTGCGCCTACGTTAGGCAACTTCAAATGTTTCAATGGACACGAAAATCGGTCATTTTGTAGTACAATGACCAATTACATCGCTGAAATTTTTTTAAAGAAAATCTATCATCGAATTTTGGTTTAATCACTGTTTTCGTGAAAGTAGCCTTAGAAATTACAAAAAGAGCTCAGCATTGCGTTTTACCCAGATTCACATGATTTCATGTTTTTGGAAATCGCGCAAGTCTATTTGCGTTTAGCTGATTGTAGAGTGTATTAATGGTAATTTGCAAAACGAATGCGTGATAAAACCTATCCGGAAACATCCAAAAAGTAGCAATTTGTCTGCATAAAGTCCAGTCTTCAGTTCATGCATAATTTATAACCATTTTTTAGAACTTCCAATATATCTCAAAATTCATCTTATAGATTTCTGTGAAACTTCGCATAACGGAAGACAAGTACCCAAAGTATGTACAGCTTTAAGTTTTCAGTCCAAAGTTCAGGTCGATAAGGGCTGAAATTCGATTTAAAGCTAAAACTATTGTGAAGTCATTGCCACGTGATATTTATTCCCATTGCCCAAAAAATAATATCATAATAAAGCCTAGTCTATGTGTACTGAATCATCTTGTTATACAAAGATCAATTTGTTTAAGTATAAGAGATTCAAAGATGGAAGGTGTTGCTACACAATTATTGTGCCGAGCCACCTTAAGCAGACAAAAATCTTTGGGGCTTTAAAAAGGGGTGTGGAGTACTTTAGGAATTATGGGATGGGATGTGCCGCTCGAACCCCGGATGCCTTGGCCTATAGCATACCCGTTACAGCTGAACTTTGGCACTCTATACTAGTCTAAACTCCCCCAAAAGACTGTTACTCCTTATATATCCTATCCCTGACTAAACTGCTTGAAAACCATACCGTCCCTTAACAATGGGACATACCTATATAGCTCATATACATGTATGGTCTTACCCCCACCTCCTCCCCACACCCCCCCGGCCCCACCGCCCCTCCCCAGGGGTTTTACCTGCGTGTAAGAACCTTTGAAATTGTTCTTTGATTTGAAGTTACGTGATTGTATTATTTTCAGTCTGGCTCTAATGTGTTGATCAAGCACTCTGCTTGCATGTTAAGCTTTCCCGCTCTTCACCTGCTTCGAGGTGCCTCTGTTATTGCGCTTGTTATAAGACTGTAGTTTTCATTTGAACAGTGTATGTTCATCATCATCAATCTTTATTTATACACGAAATCGTATCATTTTACATGGTCTTCCTAGGTATCGTGTTTAAAACTAGACTAAAATACTAAGACTAAAAGACTAAGGAACTATTGACTATAATGTTAAAAATACAAAAACTTACATTATGAATAATAAGAGTTACAATGGGTCATGGTGTATTAGAAAATCTTTCCCATGAATTGAAGTTTTAAAAACATTTAAACTAGGAAGTTTTCTAATCTCTGAGGGAATCTTGTTCCACAGAACAGATCCTCTGTAGTGTAGGCTCCTTTTTGCAGACTCAGTTTTGGGTCTGGGGACATAATAATTTAACTCAGAATTTCTAAGATTGTGTGAATGTACATTTGAGGTGTTGGTAAAGATCCGCCTCAGATACGATGGGGAAAGATTATTATGGATTTTATACATTGTCACAGTCAACTGTTTAAGTCTTGCATATTCTAGCCTTTCCCAGCCAAGCTCATCCAACAAAACACTTGAGCGAACGTCATAGTTAGAAAAGGTGAGAATTCTAGCAGCCCTATTCTGCAGCTTTTGAAGTTTGTCTGCTAGTCCCTTATTGATATTACCCCAAACGGCACCACAGTAATTAAAATATGGCATTACCAGTGCATTGTACATGTTCACTCTAGTATCAAATGGTATAAAATGACTTACACGCCTTAAGATAGCAATACTAGCGGATATTTTCTTTGAAATGGTATGAATGTCTGGGCGCCAGTTCAAAGATTCATCAATTTGAACTCCAAGGGATTTATGTTTAATTA
>NC_133210.1:6667962-6718162 GCF_958299795.1 Porites lutea
TTCATCTTTTCGACGGCTCAATCATTTGTTAAACATTGCTTAGAATGTAGTATCTGAAACTATTACCGCGCAGATACTACATCTGACTGCTACAACAGAATGACACAGAAATGCCGGTGCTCACATCTTGAATTGCAGGCAGCCGTTTGTAAGTCACGCAATCCAATTTAGCGGGGTGGAGAAGGGTGAAGTAGCAAACAGCCACAACGAGAACAACAGCAATAATTAAGGCTGATCACTATACTGGATAACTTTTCGTGCAGACACAAAAAGCTATCCGGTAAAGTATGAACACCTATCCCGTATGTGACTCTCCTGTTTAGAGATCGGCGCGTCGCAGCTTTGCGTTTCCCCCGGGGGGAGGGGGGGAGGTACTGCCTTATAAGAGGCTAATGGGGATGTGCCGCAGGATGGGGTTGCATTTTTACGACTGGATTGACCATAATGGGGTCGCATTTTCAATAGAGTTACTAGAATGGGGTCACACATTTTCGGATTTTTGGGGGTAAGACTGTTCGTCATATTTACGGTTAGCAAACGTACCAGAATGTTTTTACTGCAGACGGAAAGTAAAGTGGTCTCATTCAATCTAAAAAAATGGGTCAATTCATGAAAATAGAAAGTGAAAGTGAAAGTTGGGATGGCGAAAATTACATATTTGCTCAAAAGTGACTAAGATGGGGTCTATAATTGGCCACAATGGGGTAGGGGCTCTGAGAGGCCAGCGGCACATACCCAGCAAAAATTGACCCAAGTAACCCCCCGGGGCTTTTTCGGACCGAAATCACCCTTCTTTGCGTGAACAGAAGCCCTATCGGGTATGCTTTCTTTTTGTGCCTGCACAAAAGCTCTCCGGTATAGGAGTGATTGAAGACAATCTATAGCTTAAGATAGTGATACCCTTAGACACGGTCTTTCCCTGTTAAGATCCAAATACTGGTCATTTTGTTTATTCACAATTTTGGTCGTCAGCTCGCAGACTGGGTGACTTTATTAAACGGTATCAGGACCGTTATCAGCGCCATAACCTGCCGATAGAAGCCGTACTTGGAGTTGTTAAAGAACTTAGTACAAGTCTGCAGCTGCAATTCTGTAGAACAAACTCTAACATAAGCATGCATGCAGTCACAGTCTAGGGACCTCTGACATTAAGGTCATTTCCCAACCCTTCTCTTAGAATCATAGTAGTGGTGATGTTACGAGACAGCTCTTTAAAACTTCGTTATATTTTGCAAGCTATGTAACTATCGTATTTCCTCGAACAAGCGCCCCAGCTCGGCTAAAAGGAGAGGTGTTTATACTGGAAGAAGGGCGCTTAATAAGGGAGGCACTTGTTAACTTTTCCTTTCAACAAACGGTATTTCTATTTTGTATAAATGCATCTTAACGCGTTTGGTGGCCTGTCCTGTGCGTTCATTTTAACTCTTTCTGATTTAACCTATTACGTATCTGTGTACCGCATTTCCTCGGTAAGGGCCCATGCTCTAATAAGCGCCTGTCCCCGAATAAGCGCTCACCCCGTTGGTCATAATATCAAACAAGCGCCCCTATCGAATAAGCGCCCTCCCTCTACTCCTCATAACTTTTTTAAATAGTAGGAATACAAGAGGAATGGGACGATCTGCTTATTGATGACGAGGATAATCTCGAAGATAAAGAGCAAAGTGATAGCACGTAAATAGCGCGCGCACCGTGAAAGATCGTGACGTCATTACTACAAACTCTCTTGCAAACACAACTCTAGGCTGATTTAGCAACAGAAAGGGAGCGTCAGTTGACGACGGCGCGCGCAAATCAAACAACAGAGCGGCACATTGGCAACGAAAGTCGCGTTTAGTCCTTTCCGCGCGCTTTCCCGTCGTCAACTGACGTTCGCGTTCTGTTGCTAAATCAGCCCATCCAAAAGTCGGGTTTGCATGAGCTGTGACGTCACCATCTTTTGCAGTGCGCGCGCTATTCACGCAATCCCCGGCGGTGGGGTACTTCTAGAAAAACTGGGCGGGGTTGTGCGGCACGCCTCCTGAAACCTTTACCCTATTTCAGACCAAAATCTGAGATTTTTCCTACCCTATTTCAGACCTGATCCTTAAATCAATACCCTATTTCAGACCTGCCTTATAATCAGTTCCCTAGGTCAGACCAATGTTAAAGGCAATGTTTATACGCTTTGATTAAGTAGGATACAAAACTGTACTGTTACGGAACGTACCCGGTTGGCCTAAAACCCAAAGGGAAATGGTCTTATCGCCTAATTATGAAGAAGTAGCTTCTTCTAAAAAAACATACCCAGACCAAACTGGTCGAAATTGATACCCTTTTTTAGACCAAAAAAGATAAAAAACCATACTCTTTGGCGCCGCACGCACCTATATAGCAGATATAAGGGATTACCCCCCCCCCCCCCCTTCGGTACTCTTGTTTATAACAACCACTGTTTTAACGAATAAAAGGCACATGTCTCGAAGAATCTGTACAGAAAACTTTCATAACCTTTTTATACAAAACAAGAACTGATTACGCTCACAAAAATTTCGTGTACAACAGGTCGCAACTAGCAGCATATCCCTTTTGATTACCGCCTGCAACAATGATTCTTGCTTCTTTTTCATTTTTGAAACCCTGTTCGCAAATGAGACACGCGAGTTGTTAGTGTAACCAATAACGTTAATTTATAACGTTCGCGAAATAAGATGACCCAACGAAGGATACCTGTCAAAATAAAAGGAACAGAGGATTTTGTCGCCTGACAAAAAGCTCTAGGCATCTTTCAAGTTTTGGTAATTACAAAATTTTCCAATTTTTTGCAAAGGCCAAACTCTTTTTTTTGTCGCAGTGCGAACAGGTTTAGTTTTTTGTCGATGTTTATTATGATGTCGTAACTAACAACAGCGCTAGATTGTAGAGTGCCAGAGTGGTTACAGTAGAAACTAGACTTTAGCAAATATGAAGCAAGCAAGAAAGAAGAAAAAGGCCATTGGCACGATGACACCATTTTACTGCTACGACCAGAATCCTCAGGGTTTCGCTTTCTTGTATAAATCAGGACTTTTGATCTTGCTGGGATTACTAAATTTAAAAAAAATATATGAAAGTAAAATACGAAAAGGATTCTGGTCGTAGTAGTAAAGTAACGCCATCGTGCAAATGCGTAGTATTCGTTGATAAATCGGCTTTAAAAAAACTCTTTAGTCGTGTATAAAGGGTTTCCAGGTGTACTACATGTACTTTCAAGCACCACCACTCCTCCCCCGTGAAAATGCACATGACAGTATTGCGTGACGAGCAGCGTCGACATTATTGTGCCGTTGTAGCACCGGTCAGATATATACTTTCTTGCAGTGTAAAGCATTGTTTAACAAACGGCTAAGCCGTCGAAGAAGATGCAATCGTGATAAAATTCGCCTAAAACTGATCAAAGATTGGTATTCGACCTTTGAAGACGTCGAAAGTTGACGCGGTGTGTCGGGTGTGAGGTGTAAATTGCAGACGTTACAAACCAGAGGTCAAGCGACGAACGACCGGAAAATGGTGCTAAAATCATCTTTGGACCGGTTCTTTACTGCTCATAATAAGGTAAAAACATTTCGAAACGGCTTTCTATCTGCTTATTTTAACTTAATGTGGGTTTAGACAAGAGAAGGGACTAAATTTATGTCCGACTCGCAACTTCAAAGTTGACCACGGAAGGTCAAATACCTGAATTTTTAACAGATTTTGTAAAGCTCTCGCGTCGCTATTAATCATTTGCCCAAAGACATTTTTACAGGAATCTGTAGACCATCCTTCTAACATTCAACCACCAGCAGCTTAATCAATTTGAAGGTTTCGCACATGGTGAAAATTACGTTTTTTCACGCATTACTTTTACTGAACTAAATTGTATGCCTTCGAAATTAAATTATATTGTATACAAAGAACAGAGCACTATCTCCCCAAATCATTTTAACAGATATTTAGAAGTTGTAAAAGAAGACTGTGATGTTTTAAAGACGGGAGAGTTATCGGTTTTTGCACGCGAGGCTTTCAAACCCATGTAATAATTGAGTGCCTCAAATGACGATTTTAACGGATTTTGCTTATTTGCATTTATCTCTGAAATAAAAGGATATTTCACCGAAAAAACCATACAGTGATTTTAGTTAAACCCTAGCCTATCTAACATTAAAATATGAAAGAAATGGAATTTTCCACCCTTGCCGCGATATGTTTGATTTTTACGGACAGGCGCTCTTAAATCCTTTGATTTTTGTGCCTAAAAGGAAGCAAAATTAAAACAGTATAATGGATTGATTATAAATTTCATATAGATAATCAACTTATCGATTTCGTTTCTGCAGGAATATACTTACCTATAGACACACGAATTTCTTGTTCAGGAAATTTTACAGTATCTTTCATGTTTACTTTAGACTGAGAAAGCCCTTCATGACCCTTTCAGTCTTAGAACGCATACAGATTTAAGCAAACTAAATCTCTCTCTGGCATGTCAAAATGTTCGATACGATGATTTGCCAATTTCGACTGACTTACAATAGTGAAACCTGGGGTGTATACACCAAACCTGGATTTAAGGCGTGGGACAGCTCACACAAACACTCACCATTTTACATTACTGTTTAAAGTTTACGGTCATGCAAATAAAGCTAATTGTTGTTCTTGTTATCTTCTTAAAGGTTATTACATGTACATAGAAGCATCCAGTCCACGACAACTAGGTGATTTCATGAATGCAAAATTGTACAGTCCTCCGCTGAAATTCCAAGGGAACGCGTGCCTTAAATTCTATTACCATATGTCGGGTGAAAACATTGAAAGCTTGACAGTCACAATAAATGGGAAAATGGTATTTTCTGAGAGTGGCAATAAAGGAGACATGTGGAGAAAAGCCATCATAGATGCCTCATCTATTCTGGGATTGCATAGGGTAAGCGTTATTTTTGCCTTTCTAGCGTCTAAACCTTAATGAGATCATCAAAGATGACGTTGTTCCTTAAAGGCACTGTGATCGATAGTTGAAGCCCATCAGGGTTTGGACCATAAGAAGGGAATATTATTTGATCATTTTTTTGTAAATTCACTTCGGTGTACGTTCATGTCAAAATTTTCTCTTGAGGACAAATAATAATAACTAGAGATACGTGGATCGCAAGACTTCGCGTATGTAGCACTTCGGGGGAACGGCAGGAAGTAGGAAGAAAGGGAAATAAGGCAATAGGGAAGAAAATTTATAAATTAAAGAAACTTACGCTATATAAAGAAACAAAACAAAACTACAGAAACTAAAAAAAAAACTAAACCAAAAGGAAGAAAAAAAAAGAAGAAGAGAAATAGAAAAACAGCATCCGCCCGGAATCGAACTCGGGACCTTGTACCCGCCGGGTAGTTTCATTACATACACCACGCCAAGTGGAAACATACTATAAAGGTGGCGATAATATTTTATTTAAAGCCTTTCTCCTAAAACTTCCGCGGGGCGGAAGGGCGCCCTGTATAAAATTAATCGAGCCCTAGTAAACACGAATTCAAAGATATTTTTCAGGAGAATGACTGTTTATGTCTAAAAAGACCTTAGGCGACAGGGCTTTCCAAGTGCCTGCACCGACTCTATGGAACAAACTTCCAAGTGCATTAAGGATGGAAACAAGCTTAAGGCCTTTTAAAGCCAAACTAAAAACTTTACTTTTTAAAGAAGCCCATGATTTATAGATTTAGGACTATGAATGACTTGCCGATTAACGTTAAGATGATTTTAATTTATTAGTTTCAATACATTTTTTAATCGAATCTTATAATTGCCTTTTTAATTGTGTATATAGAGAGATTTAAACTAAATTTTTAGGGGTTTTTTAGGAAATTTTACGTATAATTTTTCATTTATTTTAAATTTATTTATTTATTTTATTTTTTATTTTTTATTGTTGTTAGTGCTTATTAGATCATATATTTGAATGCTATTTTGCGCCTAATAAATAATAAATTATTATTATTATTATTATTATGTTTTGACGGTAACAAACCCAGCTTAAACGCATTTCTTTGCATCGCATACGGTGGCTCGTCTGCGAGCAAAACATGTGTTTTGTTACCTCGATTTTCGCTTATATCTTCAGGCTAATGATCCAAATCGCTTTCATTTGCTCTTACAAGTACTTTTACATTCGAAATTCATGACAAAAAGCACTAAGACACTCTTCGCCTGAAACACAAAATGCTCCGCGGCGTCACACACTAGATGACGTCAAGGCGAACACCAAGCGATATACAGATTCATATAGAAATATGGGGCGTCCATTACAGCTGGCTAAGACCGCGCGCGCTGCGCCCGCGACGAGATTATAATCTCTCTTCGCGAGGAATAATAATAATAATAATAATAATAATAATAATAATAATAATTAAACTTATAGATGTATCGGTACCATCTCTCCGAAACACCTTGACGAAAGTGATTGCAAAGCTCTCAAAATACAAAGATCTAGAGATTAAAACCAACGAGAATATGGGGAAAGAAGACAGAGACTGTGTCGGTTATTGTTGGTGCGCTGGGACTTATTAGTTGGGGAAAGGACCAGAATTTAGGAAAGATCCCTGGAGCCAGTAACATTAATGAGCTTCAAAAGATCATCATCCTAGGAAAGGCGCACATACTGAGAAGGTTTCTGTCCAACAAATAAAAAACTCCCCTGGTACCTCAGGACCAAGGATTGGCCCTAGTTCTAGGAGAGTGTAGGAAGCAATTAATAGTACTGAAAACGTTTATTATAATAAATAAATGATAATAATAATAACTAATAATAATAATAGTAACAACAGTTATTTCTATAGCGTCATTTCCATTGCTGCTAATGGCGCTTTACAACAACAATTACTTTAAAAAAATACATTGTTTTAAAATTGAAAATTAAGCTTAGAGTTAAAATTTACAATAACTTTAAAATGAATAAAGGATCATGAACAAAATCAAATGCAAATCAAATACAAACGTAGGAAATATGTTACTTGGATGATTATAAATTAAAAGCCTTCTTGAAAAGATAACTTTTAACTAAATGTTTAAAGTCATTAGGACCACTGTAGCACCTTTTACATTCTGAGGCAATTCGCTCCATAGAGTAGGGGCTGCGGATGCCGAGAGAGCTCTGTAGTAGCCATACGTTCTTAAAAAATGGGACATATCAACGATACGATTACTATCCAATAGAGGATCTCAGGTTCCTACTCGGTGGGTACTACTTAACTAATTCGGAGAGTTAAGTTGGAACAAAAAGTTATTCAGCGCCTTACTGTGTCTGTGTCTACTAGAAAAAGGTATTTTTAGCACGACCTTAGAAAAAATCTAGAGCAATTAGCGACCGTTTTAAAGCCACCAAGTACAATGCCAAACTGCAGTAACTAGCAAGGGTTATATTTTGTGGTTGAATAGGATGAAGAGGCTAAGAGGTAAACGAAAATATCGAATTGGATAATAAGATGCGCTTTGAAAAGGCAAATGTTGTCATAGAATCGGATGACAGTATTCACGAGGCAGATGAAGTCATCTAATCGGATACTAGGGCTCAAAAGAGGCAATTCAAGTCGTGGAATCGGATGATGAGGTTCAAGACACAAATGAAGAGGTTCGAATGGGACAATGATTCTCAAGATGAGAGAGATGAGGGGGTTGAATCGGATGTAGTCTACAGCTGATAAAGGGAGCCTATTCCTGAGGAGGCGATCAAGCTATTACAGTGATTCAGTTATCAAGAGTTATTTTTCCTAATTCATAACTGACGTGCTATGTTCAACGTTGAATAATAGCGTTTGGTATTAGCACGTTATAAAGGGTAACAAGAGCCATAATGGGTAAATATAAAAGTGTTCGCACAAAACGTTATTCGCCATAATAACAGACTTGCTTTTTGACCTTTTTCCTAAACAAAGTGGTGTTGGAACAAATTGAGACTGCAAACACTATTATCTCCCCAGTTTTGGTCTCGAATTACAAATGATTCCCCTAATGTTTTCCTAAAAATCCAGTACACCCCCCACCCCCCTTCATGTCATAAATAATGACTGGTCCCTTACTTTAGTCAGGAGCATTCTGTACTTTCTTGTTGGAAAAAAAAAAGTTGACTTGACTCCTACCGTTTTTATATTGCGCCTTACTCAGTTAAATATACTAAGATTAAATACGTATAAAATGTCTAAAAGTAATGTATCATTCGGCAAAATTCACTATTGTTTATTCAGTGTAGATATCACTTAGCGTTTCTCAGGGGATCTGTATCGCTATCAGACATTTCCTTATTATTATTTTTTTTAACTGTAATGAGGTCGCTGTGATTTCTTTTATAATAAATTTTTTAAACATCCCTTGCCTGTCCTTTTTTTTTTTAGGTTTTAAGGTCGGATAAAGACGAACCTTTCGGACTTATTACTCCATTGACATTATGTTTTTTACGTGATAGCTTGAAGTGACTGCGTTTCCTTCAACAATATCTGAAATCTTGTTTATTCACAAAAATATCTATTTTAAGACATGAATTAACCAGTGTTAGGAATACCTTTTTCTGTGTGTGTAATATGTAATCATTCTATTTTTTTTCTTCAATAATTTTCTATTTGTATTTATTTTTGTAATCTTTTTAATTTTGCTTTTTATTTTGTTTTGCTTTGTTTTCCTCAGTATGTACTGTGTACTAGTGTATTTAGCTTTCTACTGACGTTAACTAGTGTATTGTATCGATTATGTAATCTTATGTACCGTTTTTGGAATTACTAATAAAGTTAATTAATGATAAAAAGTATATATACGTATTATGTTTTTAACAGGTGATATTTGAAGGCGTAGTTGGAAGCAGTCATCTTGACGCTGGTGACATAGCAATTGACGACTTCTCCTTGACAGCAGACACAGAAGCGTCTTGTGACGGTAAGAATTTTGACTGAAGGAGCACTGGGACGTTATTCGAAAAAATGAAAACGTCGCAACAAACAGAAATTTGCAAGGGTATGATGGAAGAAAAAAAGTTGAAGAAATGATGGAGTTTTGTCAAGAACAACACTTATGCTTGCATGGAATTTGTTTGCAGTTAATTTTAACAGTTATATATTCTACGAGAACGCACGGTAATTCAAGCAAGAGACCAAACTTTCTAATCATTTATCGGCGATACGAAACACCTTTAGGTGAAACCGTAGTTGACCTCATAAACGCACGGGGAGTTTATTTAATTTTAGGGGTCCAAAAAGGGGCGTTTAAAAGATAGGAAGCGTTTAAAAGAGAGAGAGCCGTTTATTCTCAAAAGTGCAATAATAAGTTCGAAAAAATAATATACTTTCGGCAAAAATATCAAGAGAGTTTTAGAATACCGGAATATCCACTTCATCAATTAATACGTCTAGGCCGTGTATAGAGACACATATCACTCTTTCAATTCAGAATCCTCGCTCAGGGTTATTGTGTTGCCATCGTTATAAGTCTATCCTTACTTTCAACTTGATATTGAACAAGATGAAGTACGCAAAGCATTGTTAATCAAGCAAGAAACTGAATGAATTGGATGATTTTTTTCCTTTTTGCTAATTCCTAGTATTTTGGAGTAATTCTTATAGGGGGCGTCTATTATTTTAGACAGGGGGCGTTTACTAGACAGGGGCGTCTAATACAACTTTAACGGCGTAGAGGGGGCGTTTATTCCTCGCGAAGCGTGTGCTAACTTTTTATATTATTTTTTACGCACAATGTAATGTCTAGCTTGTTTTAAATAATTATTTTCCTTTCTCTCTTTCTTTCATCTAGCCGCATTACCTAAAACATGCAGTGAAATAAAATACAACAACAGAAAAGCCCCAAGTGGCAATTATGTTATCGATCCCGATGGAGTTGGGGGCTACAAGTCTTTTGCTGTTCACTGCGACATGACAGACAAGAATGAAGTTGGCGTAACAGTTGTCGGTCACGACAGTGAAGGCAGAACTCTAGTTAACGGCTATGAAGGAAAAGGAAGCTACGTACGTGATGTCCATTACGAAGGGTCAGGGCTAACTAGCAACCCACAATTGTTTGGCCTTCTGAATGTCGCTGCACATTGTGAGCAATTTATCAAGTATGAATGCTATCACGCACTTCTTCTGGATAATGGTAAACCATATAGCTGGTGGGTATCGCGTGACTCCAAGAAAATGACCTACTGGGGTGGAGCCAGCCCAGCTGACTCCTACAAGTGCGCATGCGGGGTGACCAATACATGTGCAGACATCAAAAGTGGATGCAACTGTGATAAAAATGATAAAGCCTGGCGTGAGGACAGCGGTCTTCTAACTCAAAAGAATGACCTGCCAGTTTTACAGTTAAGATTTGGAGATACAGGAACTGATTTTGAGAGAGGTTATCATACCCTTGGGAAACTCAAGTGTTACGGAATAGCTTCTGTGCATTGAAAGTTAATACCAAAAAAAACACGAGTAAACGTGTTTGTTCTCAGTTGACTTGCACCCAGTGTGGGCGGGTTTGAGATCAGTCTCATCTCCAGAGATTTCCTAATCCTGAAGACAAGGTTGAGATCTGTTCTCATGCAGGGCTTCAGGAGCTTACACAAGGCTGATGACTTTTTAGAGGATTTTTAATTTAAAAAATTACCTTAATGTTAACGCAGCAAGAGATCGAAAGAGGTTGTTCCATATGTTTCATTTTCAATTATATGTATTCTTCTTTGCATAGCAGGCTTTAGCTAATTTTAAAACAAAATGTAAGTAGTTTTCCATCTATGAACGTAGAGACTGCAGTTGCCTGAGAATTGGTTTTGACTGTTATTATTGCATTGCAATTGTAAACGCATTAGCTGAAGCGTGTTATTAATTTTAATGATAGCGATATTTATAAGTAATGGTATCAGAACTAAGTGGAGTACAATTCAGGGACCATCGGGCGAGTAATTTAAGGCCGATTTGAAATTACGAGCACGATTGAACCCTGCATTTTACGACAAGAATTCTTATTGCCAAAGAGCAGCAGTGAGCGAAAGTTCCAAAGCAGTTGATCTCGAAGCGAAGTAACATAAGGTAGTGTAAGGTAACTTACTTAATTACTTACGTAATGCAGATTATAGAATGCGTTGTTTTCGAGTGTTGAAATCACAGGCGGCCCAAACTCACGTTACGAGGAAATGGAGTAAAGGAAATTACACACCGTAGGTGACGACGCGTGACCTTTGTGCTGAACGAAGCGCCGGTGTCAAGTTACAAGGGACCGTTGAAAATAAGAGAAATAAAATACTGAGATCTGCGAACGCTAAATAACGTCTTGTGAACGGAGTAACAGTGGTTATGCAATAAAGCCAAAAAATCCAGTAAGACAACAAGCAGACACCAAAACACAGTGGAATACATCACAGACAGGTAAGTCTTTTTTACTCATTTCATTGATGGAAAATTAGGTTTAACGTTATTAAGTGTTCGCCGATCTCAGTATTTTATTTCTCGTACAAAGTCTCTTATTTTCAACGGTCGCCTACTATAACGCGACACCGTCCGTCCAGCACAGGTCACGCGTCACCTATGGTATGTATTAAATTACTTCACGCCCTTGGCCTCGTAACGTGAGTTTGGGCAGCCTGTGTTGAAATGTGAAATGTGAATTGATCTGATTTACTAAACCGAGGCCACTTGGTTCTAAACTAGGTTAAGCTGATCCAGCGCTACTGCCGATTTTCAATTCTGTTTTAAGACTTAATGATGAAGACTCCTGTAAATTCGTTCTCTCCTAAATCTTAACTCAGGGGCACCCAGCGTCAATTTTTGGAAAAATCTGTTCGGAAGACGATTTGAGATCCAGAATTTTCGGAACATTTGTCGTAAAATTGGTATAAAATTTTATAATTGCCCATTTTTAACGGATTTTTACCCTAAACACCTAGATTTTTCGGGAGCCTTTATCTGGCTACAATTTTCGAAAAGGTAAGTTTTGGTCCCTATTATTTTCGGATCACTAGACTTTCAGCTAGGAAACCGAAACAGATAAAAAATTTTTAGGGGATAAAAATTTTCCTATACCGTTTAAATACTAAAATACGTTCAACAATGCTATGTTTAAGTGGTTTTGAACTATAATCTCGTTGGTTGCCCCTGCTTAACTTAGGCTGCTTTTGTACGACTACGATTGCAACTAATTGCCAAATTCCACGTGTTATGGAGGACGTACACAGGCGACGACAATTGGAGAAGGACTCTTAATCCTCTTCAATACTAACAACCGTGCTAATTTTCTGGGCCCACTTCAGTCGAAGACCGATTAGCGCTAACCCAAGGTTAATTTTTAATCCGCGTTTCTTTTCCTTTTGTTCAAAAGCATTTAGCCTTGCTACAAGTCCACCTCATGAGTTTCTTAGCGAGCGGACCGAGCTTTATTTTAGGCCGCGAAGCGGCCAAGCGAGCGACGAATTCACGAGAGGACAAAGGACTTTTTTGAAAGTCTAAAAAGCATTTTCTGGGATAGTTTCCTCAGTTTATTCTTTTTAGAGCTTTTTATTCTTTTTTGGGTTCGCTTAACCCACCTTTCAACAACCCTGCCCTGGTTAAGGAAAAAAAAATTGGGAAAATGAAACTTTCCGTTGAGTCTATTTTCTTACACTAGGCTGAATCCTTAAAGTTTCCCTAATACCATAAGACAGCCAAAATATAGTCATATGTGCATTGGCGGGTAATTAGGGCTGAGAAGTGGAAAATTACTCATTCAAAATAATAGTTTAAAGAGGTAAATATAGTTAAGGTGTTAGAGTTCCTTCTTAAAGCCATTAGCCCAGAAAAGCTTTTGCAAAACGTTATTTGGTCTTTCACCACACAGGGTGCCAGAGGTTTTTTTCCCATTGGAATCCACGAAAGCGAGTAGCCAAGCTGCGAGGAAATATAATCTCTCGCCGACCAGGCTCCGGTTGTTCAAACGATGGATTGCGCTATCCACCGGATAAATCACTATCCAGTGAATAAGTATTAGGGAAACTGATTGCGTTATCCACTAGATAGAGATTTAAGCAGTGGCTAGCTTTATCCACGTTTTGAACAACTGGGCCAGCACTTTAGCACTTTGCACAAAGGAAAAATAGCGCCGCTAATTTTCCTTCTTCCCTTTCCATGAGACCCCGCGCGCGCCTTAACCTAATCCCCAATCTTCTCTCACCCCCAAAACACATAAATAACGCTGGGTACGAGTCTGAGATATAACTATGACAAAGGACGGTTTGTTTGTTTGTTTGTTTTTTAATGACCCTGAGGCACCATCGCTTAACTGACGGACAAACAAAGGAGTACCGCGACGTTAATGACTTATCAGGTCATGCAGTCATTCATTGGTCAAACCATTTACATGGTTACAATATGAAATGAGAAATGCCAAAGTATAAAGCAAGTCAAGTGCGTAACAATGTTATTTTAATTATACTGATAGCGTTACAGGTATTTCAGCCATTCTATATCTAATACGGATTTTGCAAAGCATTAAAACAATAGTTAAATATGTGATCCCTAGATTCTTATTTAAACCTCTCCGTTTATAATTTACACTACTGACAGTAATAAATACAATCGTTTACGAAAAATTCGCCTTGCACTAAAAACAACTTCGGTGAAATCCAACATAACGGTTGATCTTCAGCTATCTTCTCAGTTAGTGGCTAACTTTTAAGGCTCGTCATTCAGTTAAAACCTTAATCACTGTTAATAGCTGTACGTTAATAGCTCTATACTTCTTTGATCGCATACGCTAATTGCTGGAAATCCTACTCAGTCCAGCTCTTTTTTTCTGCGTGAAAGATTAGTCTATACTAGCTAAGTAAAAATCTTAACACTCTATAAGGGAGATTAACATTCCTGGATGATGGGCTCCTGATTAGATCTGGAGGGCCTTACTGTTACACTTTTTCTTTTTTTTTTTTTTTTACAGTTAAAGCTCTTTTTATGTTTGTTATAATTCTTTCAGTGTTTTCTTAGCTTAGTATCTAAGTCAATAAGTATGCATTTACTGTTTATACTCGTTCCGTCTTAAGCTGTCCGATTATTGGGGATGCCCCTTCTTCTCCATATCAATCAGCACTAGCTAAAGGAGGTACGTTGTAATACGGACGATCTTCATTGTGTTTGTTTACATTCAAATATGGTGCATCCCTTTCCATTATCGCCTCCAGTTTTTCGATCAAACGGTAGAAACTGGGACGAATGTAAGGGTCTTCGTTCCAACAGTCAGAAATCAGCTCATATCTGTTATGAATAGGAAAAAAATAGAACCATTCAATGCTAATTAACTAGAGCTCCAGTCAATTATTAGACCGTGTCAATATATAAGCCACTTTATAGCTTGTATGTTTTGTTTTCCCAATAGAGTTCCCAGGAGAATTTGACCCTTTGTCTACTATGCATACATATGAATTTGAATAACATGAAATTCGAAAGAAACAGTTCCTTGGAGTATTATCACATGACCTGTATTGGGAAACAAAACATATAGGCGAAAGGGGTCTATTGGAATGAAAGAAAATTTTTTAGTAGGAAAGGCCTCTTAGCTTCATGAGTTGAGACCCGGGAAGGCTCCGCCCCGAGATCCAGCCCCTTACCATTGTGTATATTATTCTTTTTTGACAGAGAAGGTACCCCTTTGCTATACATTCTACTGATAAGTGGTACTGTACCCCTTTCACGTATCTAGTTCAGAGAACTTTTTATCCCTTTTAACAGCTGTAAAAGCATTTCCTTTTAAATATGAGCTAGATCACGAAAATAGAACATTTTCTCGACTTTTTCACAGCCAAAAATTTTTCCGTAGCCCCCTTAAGTCATTTTACAGACCGAAATGACAGAGTTTCCTTTCATATACTTCGGCTAGCGAAATTCCTGTAATAGAAGACGGAGAAAGGTACTCCTTTCGGGCGGAGCCTCTCCCTACAGGCCATTATAAGGAGTACTTCCCCCGGCCCCAGGAAAGGGATTAACTTAATCACTGCTAATAGTGCTTTTATTGGCCATAAAGCTTGGAGGGTTTAGAGCAAAACTTACAATGTGTTATCTGCTTTATCTGAAATGGCAAATGGTTTTGAAAATGTGGTCTAGTTTCCTTGTTAAAAAAGTGAGGATCCCAACAAATGTTCACCCTTGCCGTCCGTCTGGTCAGTATTTGATATGATCATAGAGTGCGTTAACATATTTGACGAATTCGTATGTTGCAACGTTCGCTGTGAATTGTAACTGAACAGAGGCACGGAAAACTTAAGTTGAATCTAATTGTTAATTCTAACACGACCCTGATCAAGAAACGTACACGTCATCGGAGCACATGTCAGGCCTTTCCATGCGATAACCAGTACCGAGCAGTCGATACAGCTCTGAGTTGGTCAGCGTGGGGTATGGTACGCCTCCTGACGATTGCAAGAAAGAAAATAAATGATTACATATCGGCAACTGCATACATGCAATTTTTCATTAGATAGATTTCTATTTAAGATGCCCCAGTCGATTGTCACTTCTTCTCATATATACTCAATAAGGCCATTTTGCAGAAATCGGTGATTGAATGGAGGTTGGATAGCCAATGCAGTTAAATGTGTCATGAAAGAAGGCAGGGTGATTAATGATAAGGCGCTTCTCGTTTCCAGCGAACAAATGTTTGCAAAGTTAATGTATTGTCACTTATTATTCTTTCAAAACATTTCCCTGTTTCTGATTGGTTAAAACCACACGAATAATTTACCATAAACAGCTACTGTTGACCAAATTTGGTAAGAACTTTGTCATAGTGAATCAATGACGTCAAAATGACGTCAAAAGTGCAGCAAAATTGCACTATTGAACCGTTTACTGAGAAAACTTTGGGACGAGCTTGAGTTGTTTGTTAGTTAGAACAAAATGGCAGAACTGTCGCGGAACATGCATTTTACTTGTTTCATGGAGAAATATTGTCTAAAAACATCGTAAGAACAGCAAGAAGACAACTCGACAGAGTTGGAGTATATTTGTAGACCTGAGCAGACCTTCCCGATAAAGATGCATTATGGATAGTTAGTAAGCAGTCGCCGTAAAGTGGTTATCGGTTTGTGCGCAACACGTATATTGTCACCGTCGAACCTCTCTAATACGGACACCGAAGGGACAGAGCGAAGTGTCCGTAATAGAAAGGTGTCCGTATAAAAGAGGTCACAACGATGACGTCACTTTTATGACTCCACTTACAGTTTTAATTGTTCAGTAACTAAAACCAGGCTTACAGTCGACTTTAAACTGCATTTAAAGTTACTGATTCACAGTACAATGACACTGTCTTTCAGTAGCATACAACATAGTACATCTCGGCAACAGACACATTACTGTTTTAAAACGAAACGAGCTAAAGCGCAATGCTGCATGTTAAAAGTTGTAACGTAAATTAAAGCACAATTCTGAAAGCGTCTTTTAATTTCGCTATTTTGCAAGTGTAGAAAACACTAACTAGAGTACAAAATGTAATAGGAAAGATCTTTATGCTATCTGTAGTGATTCAAGCCTTCAAAAAGTCGATTATGTTCCTCTGTACACCTTTCACAAATCGTTGTTTGGTATACAGCGACTGGGCTTTATATCACTTTGCATAGCTATATAGCACATCAGCCAGACTAGACGAGATTCACCCTGTGCAGATTTACCTGATCGGGATTCGGCATTCGCCTGATCTCCGCAGTGTCCGTAAGTAATAAATTCCGTAAGATTAAGTGTCCATTGTTCGTATTAGAGAGAGTCCGTATTATAGAGGTTTTCTTTTTTATATAAAATATATGAGAATTTTGTCGGGACATTGGAAACTGTCCGTAATAGAGAGGTGTCCGTACCGAGAGGTTAGACAGTATATCGACCGAGGTTAACATGTTTTAGCTCGTTTTTAAACCGGTGGAATTATTTTGAAGGAATAATAAAACAATTATTGAATTCGGCTTTCGTAGGATACGAAGAATTAAGTAGATCTCGGATGGTGTTATCCACCTCGGCCGATAACACCCTCCTACACCCTCCTCGATCTGCAGAATTCTACATATCCTACGAAAGCCGAATTCAATAATTGCTAAATATGCTTTTTAATTATCATCTAGGAGATGTCTCACAGCACTTAATCAATTAAGACAGAGCCCAGATCAGACAAAAAAATTCCAACTTGCCGCAAATGGAACATTTAAGACACATTTTTTCGCCCCTCCTGGTGGCAGTTGCCTTGATAACAATCGTAACAGTTAAGCCACATCCCACCATGGCAAAAGCGGGAAGGTGGGTTTAGGTAATGTCGCCTTGATTACCTTGGAAGGCTGACAACTTTGAAGTGAAACAATTATCCTGTGGGTCGTGCATGAGTTTTCAACATTTTGACATCATTTCTACGGTCGAAAAGAGTCATGGACCACGAAATTTTTTTTGTTGATCTGTCATTTAACCTCAAATTTAAGATGACAAGTATAAACTGCAAAATTATACCGTCCACTCACCCAAGGTAGCCATTTCCCAAAGAACAACACCAAAAGACCAACTATGAGAAAAATCAAAGAGGTTATAAATATGTACAGATTCACGGCATTTAGATTGTTTAGAAAACTATTGTTTATTGCCCTATTTATCTGTTGTCTCCTTGTCTTTGTCATGGACGAGCCCAAAAATGCGTGTATCTCTTGAGTTTTGGATATAATTGGAAAACTGTTAAGGACTGGAAGAATCCGTTTTTAGCAGCTATACTTTAGACACGGATGCCTTCAATACTATGATTCCATATTTGGGCAAACAATTTTCCGTGCTTCTAATTGGACGGCTAAAAACCCTAGCATGCCATTTTCTATGAACAAATAAGGGGAATTTAGGCGCTTAATCGGACTTATATGCTTCTGTAATTTTTACGGGAACTAAAATTTTGAGAAGCGATTCAGTAGAAAAGTTTCAATAGTTTCCTTCTCAAGGGAGCGGGAATCGTGAACTCACACATCACTTTTGGTGGTGTAAACGCCTTGATAAAGTGATTCTGGGGCCATCCACTTCACAGGAAGTTTTTTGGACTTCGCTGAGTTGCTCACTTCATCATAGATTTGTCTCATCAACCCAAAGTCTGACACTTTGATCTGGTTGTCATAGCCAACAAGGACATTACGGGCAGCAAGATCTCTGTGAACAAGATTGTTTTCGGCGAGATGATTCTAACAACAAATAAGCAACGAAAGAATAATTAAAATTATGTCAAAACATAATAACGGTGGTATTCCGAACACTTAGTAATTAAGTATAGACAAATGAAAAGTAAATATCGGCACTGATCTGATGCAAATATTTACGTTCAGATGCGTAAAGAAACGAATTTAGCCGAAACTGGGTCAACCGATCGACTAAGAAGATTTTTCATTTTAATGAAATAAATAACTGTACTTATATCTAGAAAAGCAACCAATTTATTTATCTCATCTATTTCATGCTTATAAAATGTTGACTTTTGAATTTTTCTTTCCAAGTTATACTCAGAATCAGAATCAAATCAACATTATCCAAAAAAAAAAGATTGGTTACCATTCCTTTAGCTATCTGCCAGGCAAATAAAAACAGTTGTTCCGTAGAAAAGTTCTCCTCTTCGTTACTTAGATCCTCGTCTAGGTTTTCGATTGAAAGGGGCATCGAGGAAGCTTGACTTTTTCCTGGTGATGCTGATGTGCTGGTTAGCAATTCTTTGTCGGTTACTTTGAATTGCTCAGTCTAGTTAAATTGATAAAAAAGTAACTATCAAATATTGGTTTAGCTTGAAACAGCATAACTTTCAAGTTACTTACCTTGTTAGTAAATAAGTAACCAACCGCTAGAAAGATTTTTAAAAAAAACTGACATAATTTGTTGTTGCCAGACACTAGGTATTATCTATTAAAAGTAACTTTAAAGTGACAAGTTTAGAGCGAGATAACAGGTACCCTGGCTCTATGGGTCTGTTCTCAAAATATAAAGGACGAATTAACCCTGCCCCCCACAATTTGAAAAATTTTACGTGGCCTCAGCGCACTTTGTTTACGGGAAAACCTCTGGCACCTCCTGGCACACACTGGGGTTTGGTTTACAAACATCAGATACACCATCTAGACGACTCCTTATAAAAGCCATCGTTCTTGAAATGACAATCCCAAATCTGAAAATACCTCAAGAGAATATGAAAGTGGGACGTTGTGACGTAATTCAAGACAGCACAGGATAGGTACGCGAACGACGAAAAACTTCAGTGGCACAGGGAAACACAGATCAGGTTGTGTTCTTCTTACGTCAAACCTAACATAATGAGGTGCTCTGGTGGCATTTTTCTTTAGTAGTGAAAAGTCATTGTGGTGTTTTTATTTTCGTCTTACAGTAAACCTACTTCCGTGGAAGTCGATGGAATCACTTCAAGAACGGCATCTTTCTTGTTTTGAGGCGGAGAAACTGCAAAGTTTACTTGGTCCAGGTGCGCAGATTGTTCATCTTCCTTAACTTTATTCTCAACGGGGAAACTTTGCTAAACGATAAAGAAAATGGCGAAGGCATTTACAAGTAGAAAAAGTGTTACCCAGTACTGAAAATAACGCAATCATTAAATCATGGAGTCAAGGTTAGATAGACTACTGTATCTTTATTACTATTAGTGAGTCCTAAATTGCAATCGCCCGAGCCCTCATACAAATTAAACCTTTATGAAAGGTTCCACAACACCGATTCTCACTCCTGAACAACACCAATTTCAGCACTGAAGCACACGAATTTGCTCCACGGCATGGCCAGTACCTTACGCATGCGCACAACAATATCATCGGGGCAGTGGCACCATAAACAACTATTTCGCCCATGTTGGGCCTCATCAGCATGGCATTACCGTCGAGCCGATGAACGTACAAAGCCGTGTATCAAAGGTTCTTTACTACTGAGGCGAGTGAGCGTGCAAGAGCACTCCATACCGCTCAGTTGTTATGTGTGCCTCAGTGCTGAAACTGGTATTATTCTCACTCGTTAGCTTGGGGTATATGTGCTAAAACGATGAAATTCCACTGGCCCAAGAACAAGACTTTAGAGCAGAAATTTAGTGGGCAGCAAAAGATGAAATTTGTCTTTATCTCACGTTCGCAATTCGCAAACCCCAATATTCCATTCCCCAGTTAACAGTCGCTTGTAACGCGATATCTTTTCAAATAAAGGTCACGTTTAGCGTCACCCAGAGCACGAAAAGATAAAAAAGGTATAACATTATTTCCTACTTTATTAATACATGACAAAAGGCCGCCTAAGGCTTAGGCACTTCCTTCTTACTTCAGACAAACTATGAGTGGCCGGCGCCATGTCCTGTGTGACGTCACCCTGGCGTAATGAGATCATTTCCATGGTCACTTGTGCCTTCTTCGAAAGTTTACTTTCCTCTCTTTCCTGTAGGTGAAAGATATGCAAATTAATCCGCACTTCTTTTCGGCGAAAGCGTTTGTCTTGTCAAGGATAATTTAACTAAAAGTGGTAGTTTCTTGGTGTTGAGGATATAGGTGCAATCACCAAATGACGTAACGCCAAAGACTGAAAGTCACTGAGCGATACCCACAGCACCAAGCAATAGCTAACCAACACTAAGAAACACCCCTAAAGGAAGACATGTTTGTTGTGCCTAAAAGTAGGTACCCATGTGTTCTCACCTAAATTGGATTGTGCCACCTTGAGGGAAAATACTCACCAGTTTTTGAAAATCGCTCAAAATATACCTGTGGACTCATTAGGCAGACCTGTCAAGATTTATGGAATGTTGCACGCTTGGGTGCTTCGATTGATTGTATTCTGGTATAGGAGTGACCGAGAGAGATTGCTCTGGTGAAACCTTTCATCTCATCAATAGTCACAGGGCGACTACTATAACCGGGGTTACCTAGACGAAGTTGACCGATTGGATGACAGGAAAATAACAATACTTTCCGAGAAAGTTAGTTGTCAATCATAATAACCACGACAAGAAATCAACAACATGGATCGAGTTCAACCAATTATAACCTAACGACGTGACGTTTTGAACCCTAACTGAGGAGTCCGTTAGAGCGTTGAGGGAGGCAAAAAATGTAAACGTCTGGTATATTGTGTTTTATTGCAAAGAGCGGCAATGGTAGCGAAGAAATTGCTGGTAGATGACAAAATAACAACCTGTGTCAAACAAATACGTCTCCGGGTGTTATATGAAAAGTTTTGGATTGAAAAACATAGTCTGGTGAAACATTCTGCTTTCTTGATAAACGTTTGCTATCAGTATTTAAATTTAGTCCTTCGAGTAACTTATTATTTCCTTACGACCTACTGATTGGCCCACAACCAACTTTCTTGGAATGTATTGTTATTTTCCTGTAATCTGATTGGTCAACTTTGTCTAAGTGGCCCTGGTTACAGCAGTTGTACTATATAAACATACACTGAAAATTCTTTGTCAGACGGTATTGTGGACCTAATCAATGACTCGATCAGCATATGGTTTCTAGAGGTTTCTCGTTGGCTTATTTCAGAGCACGGTCAATAAAGGTGTTGACTTTTTCTTTCGCGGAAAATTGTTACTTATTTCTCAGCAAATTTCCTCATTGTCTTCATGCCTTATCCACGTTCAGATAATTAAATTTAAGAAAAGTGAAATGAAATAGTCGAAATAGTCAAGTATTTCCTAGTACAAGATGGCCTTGGAAAGTCGACGCCAGCTCTTGTCGGACCTCATCATTGCTTTCTTCTGATAACAGAGTCAGTTCTGATATTTCATGCGATTGTTTGCTTTCCTGCGTGGAAAAATAAAATTGAAAATAAAAAAAATACCTTCATATATAAGTCTACTTCTGGCCGTTCTCTCTGTCGCGCAAAGCTGCAGCTGTATCATAGAGAGGTAGCTCAAGACATTTTCTCGAAAAAAAACTAAGTGCATTTTTAAGTACTTGTTTCATCCGTCTTTTTGTCTATTTTCGATGTAATTGTTAATTGTTTAACTATTGTCAGTTTTTAAGGTAACCGTTAGGTAGCAAAATGTCGTGGAATGTTGTACTCCGTTTAAGAATGCCTTAAATTTGCATTCGGCTGTATCTATAACGGGCATTTAGACCTATGATGTATTGAAGACTAAAGATAAAGAATCCCCATATAAACAAAACTGAAAGAGAAGAATTCTACAATCTAAGTAAAACATTCTAAATCTTTCATTTTTCAAAACGTCTTTGTAGTTGACTTTTTTCAAAAAGTGGTGATGCTCTGTTCCCGAAAAGTGAAATTATTAGAGACAATTCTAACATATTAAGCACAAATAAACTAGAATTAAAATATTTTAGCCCTTAACTGGCTGATTAGGTTCTTACTTCGTTGTCGAGATAACAAGAGGTCGACGCTGTGTCCCCACTGGTATCCTGTAATAACGGAGTCTTTTCCATGCTCACTTGCAATTGTGTTTTCCCCGCTTGCTTAATCTGTTCCTTAGCCACTTTGCTAACCTGAGCGAAGGGAAGCAGGAAAATGAGTCTTTCACAGACACGCCGTCAAAAAATAGAGTCCGACCATTCAATTAATGAGAGATGAAAGGAGATGAATATGCAAACATTCTTGCCAAGATTCATGTCTGAGAGGCTTCTTGTGTGACAGATATTCTCATTAACTGTGTTACCCATATTTATAGAGCTTTGCAATTGTATGGAGACACCATGTTGGCGTCCCTCTGCATGAGGAACACTAATATAGCGGCCGGAAAATAACAGAAACATATGTCACTGAGTTTTGCCATGAAGCAAGTAGACATCTCTAGAGCTCGTAAAAATTAAACTTAATACTTACTCAAATACAAGGAATGTTCGCTATAGCAAAATCTCCAAATAAAAAGTCAGTCGTTTAACCTTAAAAGGTAAAGGCTTTCAGGACAGCGGCCATTAATGTTGCCTCATGAAATAGTTAAGAAATTCAAACTTGTTCTATCACAAAAAGAAGAACCATTTTGACCGGCAACATTGCAAAAATTATACGTCTTCAGCTGCTCTAATAGCTCGGTAAATTAAAACTCAGAAGAGGCTAAATAATTCTGTATTTTGAGTTTTGATTACGTCACGTGCAAACCACGTAGCAATAATCAGATGAGTAGGTTGGATAGGTCAACCGGACTAAAATATAATCAAACAAGCAGTCTAGAGAATAGTAGAAAGTTTTACAACAGAGCTAGTATGGAAAGTTAGAGACAATTTAATAACAAGCCTACTTGATCCCTGGTCTCTCCATGATCTCTCGGAGCCTCTTTGTCAGCATATGATCTCTGGGAGGCTTGAATTTCGATGATCTAGATTAATCAATCAAGTATATAAGTCGTATAACAATTCCTGATAGCACAACAGATTCGAAATTTTGTCTCCCTGTATTTGTTTCACAATAATTCACCTTTAAAATAAATGTAGAATTTTGTTCATCTCCTTACCGCTTTTCTTCTGCGGCGTAACCACGTCAGCAGGTCACCACAAGGAACGTATTCTATGACTAGGGACATTTTGTCCTGAATCGTGCAGCACCCAACCATGGATACAACGTTCTTATGAGAACCCAACAGTTTCATCTGCTCAATCTCAAACGTGAACTCTGCTTTCTGTGCTTTAGATGGATCATCTAAAGGCAATTGAATATACGACATTGCCTTTTTTATGTTGCAGTGACAGCATTATAAAGTGATAGATTTTGCATTTGCGAAGTTATATACTTCGTCTAATTTTTATCACACCCCACGCATGCTTTGAGGCGCAAAGTACAGATCTATTCCACAGTGCAACAGAATGTCGAGAAATATTCAGGCATTTCGTATTATACTATTCAGTTTACCACTGCATTCTTTCAGCAGCCCCGAGAGGTAGCTGCCCCCTGGAAAATTAAGGCGTTGGTATGGGTGAGATGTGACCACGTAATTTCCCTTACCCTATTTCAGTCCTGCCGCTGTTCTTAAATGACGAATGAAAAAGATGAGTAAGTAAATAAATGAATAGAAGAATAAAATAAAATGAAAACAGACTTCGTACCATGGAAAGTAAAACCTTATCCTATTTCAGTGTGTTTTTTTCTTTGACCCGAATATAATCGTGGAAATCTTTACCCAATTTCAGACCAAAAAGGGGTCAAAAACCATTGATACCCTTTGGTCCCGCTCACACGCCCAGTAGCTCTAAGAAAGCACTCATGGGTCTGGCAGCCATCATGGTGAAGCCGTAGCTTAGTTTCATAGTTCTATTGCCATTCATCCTCATTGTCCTTGCCTCAAAAGACTTGCTGTGTAAACCGAGGAACTTTGATTGCTAAAGAAGGAGGGGGCAGGGACTATATTGATTAGAGCTTGCATTATTTAAAACCAAACATATGTCTGTGTTGTGCTTCAGTTGTATCCATTGGTGAATTTCTAGTTTGTGTGTAGTAACTTAGAGGACTTTGCATGTGTTAAGAGCTAACTAGCTTAAACCTACTCTGGAGATAATTGTGTTCTTGACCTCGAAAATTTCAAACATAAAAATGGTTATCTTGATACGTTTTTTAAAATTCTTGCGACGTGCACTACATGTATTATGAAGCCAAAATAACCCCTGCCTTTCTAATCATTTCCGGATATTAAAACAATGTTACCGTTGATCGTGATCTTTACAATCAAGAGAGGATAAAGCCCTCTCTTGATACAATATAATACAGACTGTGTCAATTCTCGGGCAATTTCGTGCTAAAAAGTTCAGTGCCTTTATGTGGTGCAATAATTAGTTTACTTAAATCCCTCAGCTTTTCTTGTTATGTGAAGAGGACTAAAGGCAGTCACAAAATTTAAGACTCCATGGCTTTGTCTGTCTTTTATGACCAATTCTTACCATGTAAGACTTTGACAGCAACCACCTGAGGTGCCTTTTTTGTGGATAACAAGGGCCGTTTTGAAATGTCAGTGTTAAACACCTCCAACCCAACTCTCTTCCTAAATGTTGCTTTGTAAACCACGCCAAACTCTCCTCTCCCTATCTCTTCCCCGAATTCTATTTGCTCAGGCAGAATTGAATTACTCGAATACCGTAAACCTTACCAACAATTAAAAAAATGGTACTTATAAATATGAATCATTAAGGTTTTTGTAACTTGGTCTTTTTATCGTATAAGTATATAAATAAGTGTAGTATTTTCGTTACAGCGATCTTGCCCAAGCTCCTTTATAAGGCCTTTCAAAATCTAGCGGCCTCTTCCGGATGAAGGATACAGACTCGAGTTACAATGAAGTGGGATCAGACTCATGTCAGACTGGAAGAGAAACAACAAGCCGTCTGAAAGAGGTGCCGGGAAAGGCAAGGTCAGCTGCAAGGTCAAGCCATATATAATAACAGCCTCTGTGTCTTCTCTGGAAGATGATAATGGACATGAATAATGTGCCATAAATACTCGTTTGGGCAAGACCGCTAGCTACCGCTGTAATTAGTCTGGTTATCATTATCTTTAGTTAATATGGTGAATCTGGCACTGGTGCATCGGAGGAAGATGGCCGAAGCTACACTGTTTTCCGTGAAAATTAATTATAAAAAGCCAGCTGAGCAGCAGGATAAGGGCAATTAGGAAATGTTTTAAAAAGGACAGTCCACAGGTTAGCCCCCAAGGGAACCTGCCTTCGGTCTACAAGCAATCAGTTGTACTGATTTGTTAGACGCAATCATTTATTATTCGCATATTCTTAGAATTTTTTTTTGTCCTTGAAGAAACAAAACGTTCTTTGATTTATCTTTAATAAAAGGTAGCCTTCTTGGTGTTAACTGTGCACCAGCCGGAGTTGTAATCACGTGTTTTAATTTAATATTTCCAACAACAGCGCATTAAAATTAAAAATAATAAGGATAATTAACATACAGGCCCAAAGGCTGGGCCTGAATTTTGCTTTTCAATTTTCATTATTGCTGAAAAGATTCCGGTGTTCCCAAATTGCGCCCTCATTGTGCGAATCCTGGCCGTTCATTGCTTTCTCGAAGGAAACTGCCGTTGCCCTTTAGTTCCTAGTGACTGCATCCTCCATCTCATCTGCTGCTTTCCCTGGCGCCTTTCTCCCTAGCTGATTGGTGCATGGTTCCCATCAGGTGATCTGAGAGGGAGCCTAATTGTTGCCATACAGACCTATGTCCTATGCGTAGGTAATACGGAGTACGCCTTCATCTCCTAAGTAGACTTAGACTACAGAGCCTTGTTCAATGAAACTCAAGCGCAAAGCAATTCCATCACCATGCCGCAATAAATATAACATAGACTAAATTACAAGGAAAATGAGTATTGCAACCGCGTTTATTTGATCCGCTTTTAGATAAAACCAACCCTACTCGGTCCAAACCCAGGCTTCGATGAGTATTCCCGAGTGTAAACTTTTGCCTCTGTCTTTGTCGTATGCCTTCAACGAAAAAAACAATTACGTACGTCGTACAAAGTATTTATCAGAGCTGCACAAACTGCACAAACCTTTCAGTAGTCTTCTTTCTTTTGTAGCACGAAGCGAAGATAGCTATGGCCAACAGCAAAAGGGCAGTCGTGACACCAAGTGATATGTAAATGATCTTATTAATGTAGGTCGAATTTCTCGAAGAAGGTTTCGTCGTTGCTAAACAGGAAATGATATAAAAGTAGTATTATAAATCAGAGGCGAATGGGACGGTTTTGCCAAAAATAACAAATTCCAATTCGATCTGAAACGCATAGACACGTTTCAACGAGTTCTTATGAACTCCTAAGTGCTCTGTGGGTAAACAAATTACCATTTTTTTTTTTTTCAATGAGGTTACTACTTATCTCACTGAAGAGGTTTAATCATACCCGATAATAGTCTTTTCTATTGTGTCGTCGAACAGCGCGGCGACGTAACTACAATGGAATAGGGGAGTTGTCCACTACGCTTGCGCGTGGTGCGCTCCCTTATCTCTGTTGATGAGATCGGGTATCATATTGTATGAGCAAAAAGTAGCTAAATTCCTTTTTGTGCAACCCAAACAGACATTCTTTGCTCCCTGAGACCGGCCCCAGGCTTTATTACTTTAAAACCGCTCATGATGCGGTAACCGGAAGTATACTAAATGAATTTATCATTTCTAAAATCTTGGCCAGTATAATTTGATTCACAAAATGAGGATATGTAACCTCATAAGTCAGTCTTTTTATAAAATACAGTCGATTCGTGACTGAATAAGCTAGTTTCCAAAAAGTAAGTCAGTTAGTCACAGTTAATGTCTTTTAACAATCAATCGGTGAGACAGTCTGTGAGAAAATCTATCCGTCAATCAGTTAATAAGCTGGTCACTCAGTCTCTCAATCAGTTGGTCATTTAATAGTCCTTTGGTTAGTCTGTCAGACTGCAACGAAAGGTTGCGCCATCTTTTCCTTGGTAAAGATCTTTATTTCTCTTCGTTTTCCAGTTATTTGTTCAGCTGATTGGAGTGCGTAGACTGGAACCGGCTTTGCAAACACAAGCTAAGCATTGTCGTTTTTTCCTTACTGCAAAGCATAATTCAGGATCAAGTAGCGGAGGTAACTTATACGAGAATGTCATCTTGTGAGTCAAAAGATAAACTGGAAAGTTTCATGCAAATATAGCAAGAAAGTATAATATCGCGAACGCGTTAGCTGAGGCGACAATGAGCACAGATTTATGAAATCCATAAAATAACTGTCACTAATTTTACTAAAAGAAAGATAAAAAAAGGAAGAGAACTGGAAATATAAAGAAGAAACAAACATTACAGGATCTGTTGGTTCTGAGTAAAAGAAAGTGGCAGAAAAGTGGTTGCCGTGGCCAAAACACAAGTGAATTTCCTCCCTAGGAGGGAAGCCTAGAGATTGAATTTTTAAAGGAGAACGCGCTCGTCATTAACAAGACACACAAACGTCACCTAGTACCGGAATAAACTGATTTCTGAATCATAAAGGTGACCAGTTCAAGCATATTTTTAATTTCCTCTGAAATGAATGGCTGGTCATTGCAGCGCTATCACTGCATTTACACATCTCTGGTACCTTGATCATTAAAGTAAGTCTATGTGAGAGTTTCAACTGGCGGTACAGTTATTTAGCTGGTTTTATACATCCGGTTAATTAATGGCCATCATCAAATCATATACGTATCGCTTATTACTTACAATTATAAATCAGCTCAATTTTCTCAGATAGTTCACTCGACCAGCCGGTAATGTTGTTCATTGCTTTGCATTTATAAACCCCGTTGTGTCTTTCGTGGACATTGGAATTACGAAGAACAGATGTTACGGTATCCTCTCCATCGTGCTTCTCAGAGAGGGAAAAGCTTTCATATCCGTCTGTGATAAGTTTGCCATCTGGACTGTACCAAACAACAAGAGGACGAGGCCACCCCTTAAAGGAACACTTCAGTTCTATTTGTTTCTTGTTAGGAGAGAACCAGACAGGAGAACTTGCATTTTCGACCATCTTAATGCCACCTAAGAGAAACAGATTATCAGGTTACATTCATCACTTGCGACGAATTCATAGTTTCTGTACGTAGGGAACGATGGATCAGTGATAAATGCCTCAGGGCAGATTCTCCTTAAACTTACCCTTAAAAACATGGATCAAAGTTACCCTCACATAAATCTTTGCTTACATTAAACGAGCATCAACGCCTGTGACCGTGAAAAATAAAAGAATGAGAGTATAATCCGAAAATTTAAACAAACAGTTCGACAAAAACGTTTTCTAAACGAAAGTTAGCTTGTTCCAGGATTTTACTCAGCCCGCAGGAACGAAAAGGAAACTAAGCAAGAGAAAAAAGAAAACGGGTTAGGACTGAGAGAGGGCATCTCCTTCCTCCCTCTCTTCCCCCCTTCATTGCATTTTTTTTGTACTGAATAAAAGAGCGTGCCTTGCACTGGCTTGAGCATGCGCGAAAAGCTGTCGCATTATGCCCGTCTTAATTTTTTTATTGTTTTTGAAATAAAAAAACCGCAGCAATTGCTATTTGGCAATTGCGACGTCTATAAGCTTATTCCGCAAATTAACCCCCGGACGTGCAGGGTGGGGGGGAGGGGGTGAATGCCATCCCCCTTCTGGGTCTGGGGTTATTCTGAGTTTTTTTCCCAGACAATTAAACATTAGAACCTGACGTCTTCAGTAGCTGTTCGTTTATCCCTGGTGCATTTTGAGACAAGGTTAGTGATGATCAGTTACTATGGTTACAACATATGACGTCATAAGTTGCAGGAGATCAAGCCATTTTTTAATCAAAATGCATATTTTTCAACTTCTTTCGACGATAAAAGTAAAGCTCGTTAATAAAATGAAGCAAAGTACTTATTTATGTATAGGCCTCCAGCAGTGCTACTATCTATGAAATATACCTCATCTTGTGGAGAGGATTGAAGGATTTGACTGAAGGTCAAATCTTTTAGAAATAATGCAACATTAACGAAAACTCTGGGGAGGGGTTCCATCAACCCCCCCCCCCCCCTCCCTTGTACCACGCTGGGGTTATGACTAACCGTGTACGTCCGAGGGTTAATCCAACAACAAAGACAAAGGGAGAAAACACTCACTTGCGTATTTGATAGGAAAACATTCACATGACGGCTTTTCATCTGGCGTTGAATCGCTTTGCTGAAAAAATAGACCGTTTATGGGTATGAGGTGTTTTTCAATCTCCTGCCAGGTCATGTCTTGTACTATTTTACCAGTATTGATAGAGCAGTTTAAAGTACTTTTAGAGTCTTTCGGAGTTGCTGTTTTCGTCCGCGGTGTGAATTTACATTTCGGTGAGCAGTAGGTCCTTATTTCACAGAGATCCACTAAAAAACACAGAAAAGAAAAAGAAAAGAAAGTAAGACAAAACTTCTCAGGAAATTCTTAGTCGACTTGAAACTGTAATTTGTGAATTATCAATATGTATTTCCTCGCAGCTTAAGTTTCTAGTCACTTAAATAACGATAATTTTGTGTATCAATTTAATTCGTTTTCTTAGCAAGAATTCACTAAATAATCAACTTCTTATAAGGCCCGGTTCAGATGCCGCTACACTCATGTACCGAACCTAACTGGAGAATTAAGTACGGCAAAAGAGCGGCGTCTGAATCAATTTGGTACGACAGTTTAGTTTGGTGCGGCAAAAGAGTTAAGTTCGACATAGAGTCCGTCGAACTTTTGTCGAACTTAACTTAGGCTCGACACACGGTGCGCCGTCTGAATCAGATGTCGCGCCAGTGTCGCTCCAAAGTCGAACCTATTCAATTAGGTTCGGCACATGAAAATTACGACGTCTGAACCAGGCCTAAGGTATCCAGCTGGTCAATCTGGCAGGCCACCGGCCACTTTATCTTGTCCGCTTGCTGAGTCTCCTACGTCAAACGTCTTTAATCTTTATAATTAATCATTAATTATACACGGTAAAAAATTCATCAGGTGCAATTAATTCCAGTACAATGACTAACATCCTAAAACCTAAAAATCCTAATCCTAACATTATGTTAACTTACAATTTACAATATGCCACTTAAAAACCTGATTTCCATGAATACGGTGTTTTTCAAAGTTATGACAGAGACATCCTCGGAGACCCAGGGGCAGTCAGTCGGGTTGGGAGAAAGGACGTGACTAAAGTTTTCAAGTACGGGCTAAAGAGCCCCTGGGTACCGACTCTCACCGAGCTATTTTCAAAACTTCAAGCGGATGCCGGCTCCTGATTGGGCACAAAAAATGCTTTGTATTATTGTGCCCAATCGGCGAACAGTTTCTCCTGAGTTCTTTTCGTGAGTTCATACACAACGACTATTGTTTTGCCATACTTGCACGGTTCGTTCACCATGCTTATGCGAGCAAAGGAAACTTTTATTTTCTGCTTTCCTAACCGGAAACGAAGGAACTACCGATGAGGCGAAAAAAGCGTTTGGGATGCTATCAGCAGGAGCAATTCAATTTGCCCCGAGAATATTCTGTTGTTGACTCATCACAATGTATCGTAAATAACTAAGGAACATAAAGATGCGGCGGCGACGAGAAAGTCAAATGAGCAATAGCTTGACAAGGCAAAACAACAACTTTGCACGAGCATCACACTTTTTTGTACATTTCTTTGCCGTCAACTGCACGAGTACCCGTGAAAATGCATAATTTCATGTTTTGTGAAGGACGTGAACAAGCAATAACAAAATTCATTCTCTTCATGTACTTGGATATGGTTGATAGAAATTCAGCTCCAGAAGAGTTCGCTTGCATTTAACAAAGTAAGCGAGTTGGATAGAAACTGAACAAAAAGTGAATTCCTTTTTCCATGCGACGATTTCGTGGTTGTCAGCCGTCGTGGTAATTTTTAAAAATTCCCTAATATTTACGCAAGACGTGACCGATGCCAGCGTGAATACCTGTTGTAAGCCCCAGCTTGTATTTATGGAAAACCGTCTTTACTTTTCGGGCAGACAGTATTTTGAAATCAGATGGGGATTTTATATCAATCTGAAAGTTTCCTGACTGCGTGCATTTCTTTGGTGCATGAGCCAGACAAGCTGTGATCGAAACAATAGCCGTCGTGTACGAACTCACGAAAAGAACTCAGGAGCAACTGTTCGCCGATTGGGCACAATAATACAAAGCATTTTTCGCGCCCAATCAGGAGCCGGCATCCGCTTGAAGTTTTAGAAATAGCTCGGTGAGAGTCGGTACCCAGGGGCTCTTTCGCCAGTACTTGAAAACTTTCGTCCTGCCTTTTCTCCCGACCCGACTGACTGCCCCTGGGTCTCCGAGGATGTGACAGAGAAGGCGTTTAAATTGACTTAATGAACCAGTCCGTCTAATGTTGGAGGTAAGCGTTTCCAAAGGGTTAGGACACTGTCACTAAAAGACGGTCTATTAATGAACTCACTTATCGAGCCCCCATTCATGACGTTTGTCAAACTTTTCAGTCTCGGAATAGTTTCCTTTCAAGGCACTTGCCTCCTCCAGAAATGTGGAGAGGTGTGACTATCCGAATGAAAGTATTAGCCCAGCCTATGAATGCTATTTAGAGGGGTTAATGGACTGGGAGACTGTTAGTAGCAGGCTGTTGCCCAGTACCAAACAAAAGATAGTGACTATATCTTAAGAAACAAGCTAAAATATTAAGACTGAGTAATTACACTAAAATATAATATTTTTAATGATTGTTAAACAGTTCCCTCTTGAAGGAATTCGCACTTTGTATCGTTCACGTGGACAAACGAGAGGTTCTTCATGGCGAGCCCAGGATGGAACGAAAATTTATACATGCGCATTAAAACCGGTACTAGAATCGAATCCTGTCAGAACTACAAATTCTAGGAAGTAGTTAATCATTAGACAGGGAACAGAGACCAGCTTCATGGCCACTTAATGTGTGACAAGCAGCCAAAATAAAGATTAACATAGTCAGAGTTTGACATTCTCCACAGTATAATCTACCCGCTAGAAAGAAAAGACAGAAAATCTCTGAGGGATGAAAAGGCTTAAGTCACATTTCACTTAGTCCATCACCTAGGGGGGTTGTATGGCTCACTTAAGGGGAACAAACGAAACTTGTAAAATCTTAATCTTTAAGTAAAAAGCATCACAAAAATACACGATAGCAAGGATAGAACGGTAGCTTTCACTTTGTAAATCGAATTTTAAATTTGCCAGACAAACCCTTCTTTTGGTCGCCATCTTGCCTATATAAAGAAACCTTTGATTCCCTCTTAAAAACACAATTGTTGTTTTGAAGAATATTTGAACTACTAGGTATCTGAGATATTATTTTAGCATTTTTAAGGTTAGTCAAGATCTTATAACGTCATATATGACGTCACAGGACCGCATTTTCCTTTTAGAATTATTGTATTCAACTGATATCTCAATCATCTGCATGAATAAGAAAATTCCATTAAAAATTAACTCAACATTGGAAGTGTTTCTTCTTCACGTTACAAACCTGTTTCGTGCTAAAGTTGGCAAATTTGACTTTTTTTGTGGAAGAAAGCCAATTTTGTAACTTTCATTAACCCTTTAGTGACGGCAGGCGATCTCGAGTATCGAAAAAAACCGCATTCACCAAGTCCTCTTCTTTGGACTGGTTTTCGGCTAATTAGCATGGCTAAAAGAATGGCTAAAATGAATTTTGCAACAAAAAAAGGCATATTTTCCGACTAATCGCGTAATAAAACAGCTTTTTTCACGCATGCGCACAAGCCAAGCAGATTTGGACTTTTTACTGATTTGCAAATTTATTTCGATCTTTCTCTCTCTCTCTCTCTTTTTTTTCTTTTTCTTTCTTCTTCATTACCAGTTTTTTTGGCAACTATATCGTCTTTTTTGCATAGAATTGCGGCTGGCCAACATTTTAGGAAAGGGAAAAATTTAGTCTTCAAAGAGTAGTAGGTAAACGGCGAAATTGGCAGTGGATTTTTCCTCAAAATGTTTACCTTTTTTGTGAGTGCAAGTATCGCTTAAAATCTTTGCTGACGTTGTTGCTTACCGACTTATCAACTTAAACTGAAAGCTAAATGGGTCCAGGAAGGAAAATACGCATCGTTTCATATGGAACGATAAAGACGAAAGCAGTCGTCGAAGGTTTAAGGCCATCTATGTCATAATGCTAAAAGAACATTTTTAGAGCTATTGTAACGTCGTTTTCTACGTCAAGTAAAACATACCTCTACCAAGAAGCAATAAGGCACAAATGAGAGCAAATAACGTGCTCAAGAGGGAGGAGGGGAGGGGAGGGCAGTCAAGGGAAGTCTTGGTAGAGCTGAGCCGCCGACGCCTTCAAACCTCGACCCTGTTTAAGACATGGTTCATTTCGCTACCCTGTTTAAGATTCTGCCTCTGATTTTTTTGTTTTACATGAAGAATCAAATAGTTTTTCAAACTAACATCACGAAAATGGATATTTAGGAAAAATATTTTGGTATTGCAAATGTAAACTGCTCATCGCAAGCCTTCATAGTCTTTTTAAGGCTTCCATCCCAAAAAGGCACCCTGTTCAAGACGCTTAATTGTAAAATTCTATATCCTGTTTAATACTCAAGACCTTGTGTCTTGCAGCACATAAATGTATTGGCCAAATAAGGGAGTGCCTCCTTTCCCCTCGAAACCTTCTCCACTCTTCAGTCTAGAGCTTGTTTTAGAACAAAAGCACTATGATCTCATAACTAACATCAATTGCATAACACCATTCTTCACTGTTGACACTCGCGTTTGGAAAAATTTAACATAAACATAGATTCACATGTACTGCATTTGCTGCTCAAACATCATAAGCTGAAGAAAGGTTCCTACGACGAATGACTTGCAACTACTCTACTCAACGTGCCAACAAGGGGAGCATTGAGGCTTGATATTATTGCTGCTGTTAAGTCGAAAAGATGACTCGCATGGCGGCAGATTCTCCAGTTTGACCTTCCGGCCCTAAGCTTGGGGTGGATCTGGTGGCAAGCACATCCACAGTATGCCACTTCTTTCCGTACAGTTCACACACGGGTGCTTCCGTATCTTGAATTTAAAGTTCTCCTCGGACTAATACTGACCACTCTTCCCGCGTTAATGGCCATAACTCAGACGTATCCTCCACTGGTTGGAGTAGCTGGACTGCTTTCCACACCCCTTTACCAAAGAAGGCAGAGATGTTATCAAGGCCCGTGATCGAGTTTACACCGATAAGGGCTCCTCATGAAGCAGTGGTTAACATTACCTGGGTCAAGTTGCATAGAAAGTTCGCGTCTCTTCCCTTTTTCAAGTAGCACTTTTTAAAAGTCAAGTTTTTGCTATGAGCAAGCAGTAGGACAAAGACATCAGTCTCAGTGTATCAGAGTGCATCACACTGTCATTCCTGTGCGCATGCAAAACATGGAGAACAACACGCTTATCAGCCTCTTCGTCACTGAACCGTGCTTCAGGAACAGGGTCATCGATCACCATGTGTCTGCGTCTAGTCGCCCGACTGGTCTTCGGTTGTCATACGTCCATGATCCAGTTGCCGAGTCTGCTTCTGAATGCTTCGGTTTTACTCTGTGGCACAAGGAATTTGACGATTTCAGCTTATTTGTGTTGGCATTTATCGGCTCGTTCCATGACTTCACAGTATAGACAGGGAGTGATTGCTAATCATGTACACTGTCAGGTAGACATCATTTTCAGTCTTTTGACATTTTTGATCAACATCTCCAGCTATACGACAAACACTACCTCTACCTGCCTGCTGCACTAAGATAGTTACTTTAAGCGACCACATGGAACAGAGCTCCAGAGGATATCTACAACTTCTGCAAGACGTTCTCTGCTTGCCCGAACTGTCCCAGAAGTGCCATTCAAGCACAAGAGTAGATCCTTTTTTCGAACCTTATGCACAGCCTTCACCTTGGCTTTCTTCGTTGAATCAAAGTCAGTGGGGATTGGATGAGTACCGGCTCATTACAAAATCATTCGCTGGCTGCTTTGTCTTGCCCGTGGAGGGCAGTCAGTCATCACGTACTTCTGTGTGGACAAGCTTAGCGAGTTTCAAGTCTCTCTCGCTGGTGAACTTTGTTAGGCCATTACATTGATATTTGATGAGATGTGCGGGGAATTCACATTCAGCTGCAACCTCTGAAACTGATTCCGGTCATGGAAGCGTAACTGGATAAGGTTGTCCAGTAAGAAATTGTTTTCAAGAGGAGACTCTATTCAACACATTTGCAAAGTACACATATGATTTATTTACCTACTTTATTTGCAGTGTACCAGCTCACGTGTAGCAGCTGTGATCAGCAATACATTGGTAGCACGACACGCTTCATCCACGACCGCGTAAAAGAACATCTCAATAATAAAAACTCCTCTGTGAAAAAACATATATATTCTTGCAAGAACAAAGACTATAAAGGCATTGAGGTCAAAATTATTATGAGCGAAAACGACCCCGCTAATCTACGCCTTTATGGAGCATTTTACATACCAGTAATAGTTGACACTACAGCTGCCCCCGCTCTGTATATTGTCGGTCAATAGTATACTTGCTTGTTGCGTAGCTCTTTGAAATATACCGATTCATAATGAAGATTTTCACACATATTCCATACAATAGGTGAGATTAATACAGGAAATGCGAGGTCCCATGCACATTTTCAGTTCGATTTATACCGCTTTGATCAAAACATTCTCAATTTCGAGAACAGTTTATTCTAAACCATAAGAAAAGATTTAATTAGAAGTTGAATTTTTCGCTATTTCTCTTTCACTTTTTACATTCATATTTGCCGGAAAGTAAGCCTTAGAAATTAAAAGGACGTTTGATCAATTCACGCTCGCGCATTCTATTATTATTTTAATTTATAGCGGAAGGACATCTGCGAGCAAGGAATAAGTCAGTACAGAATTTGATTGTCGGCGAATTTCAGTAATCGTCCATCGTTCTGCTAGTGATAAACTAGCCGTTGTTCACTCGTCTTGCTTGTTTGGGGCTGAGTCTTATTCTGGTCAAAGAGAGAAAAAGAGTGTCTGGCAAGGTTTTCAATCAAAGATTTGTGAACTCGTGTCTGGAAAACTCTCCAACTTTTTATATATACACACAGTTATAGGCACCTTATAACTTCATCTGCGCTTAACGAGTGTCTTTTGGTCCATAAATTTCAAAAAACTGCTCCAAAGAATGTCACTGATAACAAGTAACGCAAAAGAGTATCGAAGTATGACTGCACTATAAATGTCACAAAATCTACCTAAGCGGTCCCTTAGGGATTTTCTGTCTTTAATTCATCGTTACCATTAATTTCGTACTTACGGGCGCAAACAATAGAAACGTCATCCTTACCTACCGATTCCTCGCGGCCCCTGTTCAAGCAAATCGAGAGTTTTTCTATATTGACTGTATGACTGTATATTTCAACTGTTAGTACCTTCCTTAATATACGCGCGAGTTATTAGAGTGCCTCCTCGGAATTTTGCCTTCTGGGCGAAATCCCTGCGGGGGCAAAGAAAGTGCAAGCCTAAACTCAATTCCCGGGAGGAATGTAGTGAATTCACAGACCTTCTATTTTAGTATTTTAGTATTTTAGAGACCATTCTTTAGCGCTTTTAGAGGTCCCTTGTCTAGAGACATTCCATCCTTAGAGCGTTGTATTTCATTCACAGTTTATTTCTGCAGCTTTCATACATACGTCACATCTTTGACACATTTCACCCTACACCTTCTTGGCATATACATATAGTGCGCGCGGAATATTTTCCCATCCCTGATGATGCCGTTGATTGGCGAAAGATTGGATTTTACTTTTTTCAAAACAGCAGTTTAGGCCTCACTAGAACAGTATTATGCTGCTGAAGGACAACATGAGCAAATTATATTTACTCTTTTCGGAAACAAATTTCTAAACCTCACATTTTTTTCTAGTTATTATACAAATTGCGAACTGCTGGTCTTATTGAGTGACCAATAACGAGCGATGTTGATTCACATTGGACATCAGGTAGTTATAATGTAAGCACTATAATAAACGGCAGTCATGTTTTTAGTTCAAATATATTTTAAATCTACGTTAAAACGAGATTTGTTTACGTTAAAAGAATATGAGCAACTTTTCAGCCTTCCCCGAATTTCGAGATGGCGGCCAAAAGGATATAATGAGGAGCAAATTTAAATTTCGATTTACAAAGTGAAAGCTACCGTTTTATCCCTGCTATCATGCATTTTTATGTGGTTTAATAGTCAAAGATTAAGTTAAGACATGTTTCGGCTGTTCCCCTCAAGTGAGCCATGAACCCAAATTTTCGGGTCTCAGTTGATGGACTAACTCGCTTATGATTGTGTTTGGCCTATCAACACCGTATTTCCTGCTCTTTGATGAAGGAAAATAGCACTGTCATTTCGTCGTTGTGACTGGCTCTTCTCACTGTCGGCGCGCGAAGTCTCCTCTGGGAACCGTTCTAATTATAAATCTAATCGGTCTGCTCCAAGGACTTGTATGGGAGATGGACTCTCCATTTGATGGGCTCCTGACGTGGACGATTGCCTTTCCGTTGCTGATGACGTTGGAGCTACGGTGGAGTTGTAGCAGTCCTTAGACAAGATGATGGAACGAGGTGGATTTAATCTAAGTTGGCCAGCAATTCAAAGGAATTTCTTAGCCACATTGCCAAGCAAGAGCAGGCGGAGTCCAGTACCATTGATTTAAATGCAAGTGAACCGCTAAAGGCACTGGGAATGTGTTAGAATGCACTAACTGACTGTCTCATCTTCAGTGTTCCAGCGAGCGTGCTCACTGCAAATGAACGCGAAACTAAGAGGAGCCTGTTGAGCATTGCTTCAAAGATTTTTGACCCTATGGGACTAACACACCATTTACGATCAGAGGGAAAATGTTATTCCAAGAAGTTTGGCAGCGAGGTTTACAGTGGGAGGACCGTTTGGACGATGACATTGCTTTGCTGTGGAGGTCGTGAAAATCAGAGCTTTTCACAGTTAAGTTGCATCACCTTTCCTCTATTTCATGGGAAACACTGAATCAAGTTCGAGCGTAGAGCTCCACGGGTTTGGTGACGCTTCAACGAAGGCGTGCGGTGCAGAAGTCTATATCAGGTGCGTGGATGAAGCTGGCCATATTTCAACTCATCATGTCATGTCCAAATCAAGAGTGGCTCTCACTAAGACTGTGTCTTTGCCAAGATTAGAGTTACTTGCGGCTTTCACTAATGCAAGATTACTGAAGTTCGTCGCAGAATTCCTAACACTCAAAATAGATCGGGTAGTGTGCTGGACCGACAGCATGGTGACTCTCCAGCGGATCAGAGGTTCAAGTTGTTAGTGGAAGACATTGGTAGCGAACATTGGTACTCAGATTCAGTCCACATGGGACCCACAGCATTAGAGACACTGCTCAGGGGAGGACAATCCTGCGGACTTATTGACACGTGGATTGCCCGCCAAGGTCTTAGCCGTTAACAACTTGTGGTGGAGTGGACCGTCCTGGTTGTCTTCTCAATGCTTACCTGATCAACGAGAGCTGCCAAATGAGTTATCTGAGTCTGTAGAGAAGGAGAGAAAACATAAACAGACAAGATCTTGTGCGGAGATTGCCAATAAATCAGTGATCGATCCGTGTAGATATGAGCGATGGTTAAACTTAGTTCAAGTGACAGCATATGTGTACTTCGAGGTGTTCAAGCTTTCAAGTCAAAAACAAGTTCAGGTTGCAAAGAACTGTCAGTCGAGGAGTTACAAGACACCAAGTTATACTGGTACCGACAGATACCATGGGAGGTGTACCAAGCAGAGTATGAAAGGCTGGAGGAAAACATTCTTTTGCCAAACACCAGTGCTATCTTGAAGTTGGATCCCTTCTATGACAAGAGAGATCGGTTGCTACGGGTAGGAGGAAGATCGCAGTACTCGGACTTACCTGAGGGTATTAAACATCCAATTATCTTACCGCATGGGCATCCAGTGGTTGAAAAGATCATATAGAGTGTGCATGAGCAGCTGCTCATGCTGGACAAGAGAGCACCCTTGCGGTCCTACAACAAGAGATTTGGCTTCCCAAGGGACGCCGTGAAGTTAAGAGAGTTCCGGGAAAGTGCCTTGTTTTTTCAACGTCAACGCATCGGCCCATGTTCACAAAAGATGGCACCACTGCCGTCAGAGAAGGTGTCATCGTCTCCAGCCTTCACACACGTCGGAATAGACTTTGCGGGGCCGCTGTTTGTACTAGGGGGTCCCACCTCAACGGAGGCTTGCATTTGCATTTTAGTTTGCGCCTCTTCTCGCATGACTCATCTAGAGCCTACTATTGACTTATCAACCAATGCGTTCTTCCAGACGTTGATTCGTATGATCAGTAGAAGAGGACTCCGTAGCACCATTTGATCCGACAATGCAAAGATGTTTAAGAGTGCCGACCCTAAGATCCAATAGTTGTTCACACAAGAGTCGTCCGCCGATAGGCGACTGTGGGACAAAATAGATCAAGAAGAGCTCCAGGCCAAATTGACCTCTACGGGAATCAAATGGAGGTTCATCGTCGAAGGCTCCCCTTGGTGTGATTTTTTTCTTCGCAAGGTTTTAGGCAAGGCGTTGTTGTCCTCTCAAGAGTTGGCAACCGTACTTACCAGAATTGAAGCAGTTATTAACTCGATCGAGGCCGCTCACGTTAGTAAGTGGTGATGTGAGAGATCTAACGCCCTGTCATCAAGACCTTGGCCGATGAGCGTCTATTTGCTAGCAACCTCGGAATTTCATTTTTCCCTAGCTATCGCTTTGGGGTAGCTGTCAAGGGAAACTCCATTGTTCTTATTACAGTTTTATTACAGATTCACTCCACTACATTTCAAGCAAATAATGAAATGAAATAAGCTAACACTACTATAACAAAAGAAAAAAAAAAGTTGTGAAGATGGAGACAACCAAAAGCGCCAATGCGCCATACTAGGGATGTCCCCACTAATTAAAATATAAGACAAGTATATACAAATAGAAATATAAATGTCCTAGTTATCTCTAATAAAGCTTAAAACATTTCTTTTAAAAGTTGCAATACTGTTTGATTCTCTAATATGATTGGGTAAACCATTCCATTCATCTACAACACGGTTAAAAAAACTATATTTAAAACCATCAGTTCTACTAAAATTTGGAACAAGGTCCTGTGTCATTTTTCCTCAAGTTATAACCCGTATTTCTGTCCTTACAAAATATGAGCTTATTTGAAATGTCAATATCATAATGCCCATGAATTACATTAAAAAATGTAACATCTCTAGTGAACCTCCTATTAGATAATGACAACAATTTTAGCTTAGTCTAGTATCATAATCATCATCAGACCTAGTGATCCATCTAGTAGCTCTTCGCTGAACAGCCTCCAATTTATCAATGTTACGTTTAGTATAAGGGTTCCAAGTTTCGCATGAATATTCCAATAAAGGTCTCACAAGACTACAATAAAGTGTGTTCATGGTATCAATATCCTTTAAGTCCCTACAAGTCTTCGATTTCTTAACCAACCCTAAAACCATATTAGCCTTAGCAGTTATTTTATCTACATGTTGGTTCCATGAAAGATTACTAGCAGTAAATAATCCTAAATCTTTATACACATTAACACTTTCCAAAGGTTGACCTTCAATATTATAAGCGTGACTTTTTCCTGGTTATTCGCATGATCTGACATTTCTTGGTATTAATTCTCATCTTATTCATCTTACACCAATCTGAAATTTTATCTATGCCACTTTGAAAAGTAGACAGATCTTCTTGAGTACTAATAACCCTATACATTTTACTGTCATCAGCATACAGAACAATTGAACTGTCCTTACTAATTACGCCCGGTAAATCGTTGATGTAGACTATGAAAATAATGGTCCCAACAAAGAACCTTGTGGGACACCAGAGGTAAAGGTTAACCAGTCGGAAGCCTCTCCTTTCACAACAACACGCTGTTGACGTTCTGTGAAATAATCTCTACACCAATTTAGCAAGTCTCCATGGACACCATATTTGTAAAGTTTGGTTAATAGAATATTATGACAGACACGGTTAAAAGCCTTCGAAAAGTCTATAAATACTACATCAACTTGACCTGTCTTGTCCAAGACTTTGAACCAATCATGATGTACTAAGAGTAGTTGAGTAGTGCAGGAACGACCAGTGAGGAACCCGTGATGGGAATCATGTATGAATCTAATAGCTTGATCATAAATAGCATTGTACACAATTCTCTCCTGGCAATTCCCAGAGATAGTTAAGAGTGAAATGCCTCTATAATTTTCTACTGGCTCTCGATCACCATCCTTATGAATGGGTGTAATATTAGCTGATTTCCATAATTTAGGTAGGCGTCCCTGTTTGAACGATAAATTGAAGAGCATACTCAGAGGAACTGCAGATGTGTCAGTAGTCTCTTTAAGTAAACGAGCAGGTTCTCGGGACATATCCAAGCCGCAGACGATAAAATTCCCCCTAGGTAAGTTACCTAGGGAAAGTCGAGTCTAACTAGGTAAAAAGTCTGTTGATTTACCGGTCCCTTAATATAGTTTCAAGCTGTTAAACCCAGAAACCTGTAAAGTACAGGAATATTTCACGAGTTCAGGTGTTTATAGAATAGCCCTCTTTGCACAAAAAAAATGTTAACACGGCTAATCTTTGGTAGCACTCTCCCTGAAACAGATATTGATCCGTTGTGTGTTACTTTGTATGTTAAGACTACATAGCTGACTTGCATTGGTTGCCATAATCGCTGACTACAATCGCATTCTCCTACAAACAGAAGTAAAGAGGTGGAAAATTGCAATAGGGAAATGAGTTCATGACCCGGGAATTGTAAGAGCAAAAAGCAGCTAAATTCCTTTTTTGTGCAACCCAAACAGACATTCTCTGCTTCCTGAGACCGGGGAGGGCTTTAAAAGTCCCCGGCTCTTAAATTTTAAAACCGTTCATGATACGGCAGCCAAAAGTATACTTAATAAACTTATCATTTCTAAAATCTAGGCTAGTATAACTTGATTGACAAAATGAGTATTTGTGACGTCATTATGACGTCATTTTGTTGACTTCATTTTGTTCGTCTCTTGGCCGGTAAAGTAAATAAGTACAGTGGAACCCCGCCTTACGGCCACCTCAGTAATGCGGTCACCCCGTTATTGCGGTCTCCCGTTAATACGGCCGACGGCCACATTTTAAAATCCCAAACAGTAGATCCTCTTATAACTTCACCTCGTTAATACGGTCACTTGTTCGAAACTTAGAAAATTAAAATGCCTATGACATGTCAATTTTATTGACCTACAACTCTGAGCCTGTTCTTGTAGACTACAGTACACATAAAGTGCACTTGTTGACATTTTATAGCCGAATTTTGAAAGTGTTTTATGTACTGATTAGCACAAAAATTTTAGGTAGTTTTTTCAATTTCTGTATTCGATATCTACATTCTGGTTGTTTATTAATGAGAACAGTTGTTCAAAAATGCGAATGCGATGTACAGTAAATTTGTCAGTACGGCCCTCAAGTCATGAAATTCTAGCCTGCCCCGATGAAACGCCCCCCCCCCCCCCCAAAATTTTTGACCCGTTGGTGACCGTATTAACGGGGTTCCAGGATTAATAGGTAGCGGGAATGCACTAACTGGTTCTTCGTCTAACTGATTCCCGGTCGAATTGGAATTTGAAGTACCCGGAGAAAAACCTCTTGGACCAAAGGACAAAGCCAACGAAAAACTCAACCCACGTATGGCGTCGACGCCGGGATTTGATTGGGCCACATCAGTGAGAGGCGAGTGTTACGCCGCAAAATGTAACAATTGACGCAAAATGTAACATTAACGCGAAATGTAACAACTTTTGACGCGAAATGTAACATTAACCCGAAATGTAACAAGTTTTGACGCAAAATGTAACATCTTTTTAACGCGAAGTGTAACAACTTTTTGACGCAAAATGAAACAATATTTTTAACGCGAAATGTAACAAGCAAAATGTTACAGCCTTGAACATGAGCCTTGGAGATGAAGTGTAAACTGTCTGGTGGTTACAAAAACAGTATATTCATAAAGTTTTCTTATAATGTCAAATAAACTTACAAAAGGTCGTAAAACAGGTGATAAAGTTATAACCTTGGAATAGCAGTATGGACAATTACCACAACGCTAACTTATTAAACATAACGTTTGGAAAATATCCCAAGCTATGCGAAAAGAATATGACTAGAAAACAATAACACCGTAGGAAACACGCACCAATCAGCAATTGAAATGCAAGTTAAAAGTAAAAGTAAAAGTTAAGAAAGGTAATCTTTCAAAGGAAAATTTGGAACGTAGTCAATAAGATAGATATGAAATTTCTCATTTCTTACCGGACTTCCAGCGAATGTGAGAAATTTTTGATACCAACCCAGTCCTGCTACCGTAAAACTTAACCATGCCAACGCCCATTTAACACTGTTGATTATCTCACATAGTCGGATGACTGCTCCGCTACACCTGCGTTTTAGGGAAAAGGGGCGGAGGTGGGTAGAAACAGACAGCGTCGGATAAAAACAGAAAGCGTCTTCACTCGATGAAAGTGTGAAAAGAATAATCAGTAATCGATACTCGCCTCGATTTCATACGGGCTCAACTCCCTAGAGGGAGTATGCTAAAAATGTACCATCCTAACCCATCTAATACGTCCTGGATATAGTAACGCCAAGTAGCGTCACACATATGTACAGAAAGATATACTAAACAACAATTGACCACTCCAGAAAATACCATAACATACCATAAGGTTCTTTGTTCGACACCCCTAAATTTTGCATAAGCATTGTTTTCAGTTTCGCTTGGAGCCATTTTAACTCCCAAGAGAAACTGAAAACAATGCTTATGCAAAATTTGGGGGTGACGAACAAAGAACATTAGGGTATGTTATGGTATTTTCTGGAGTGGTCAATTCGTTCGACTGTTTCCGGATTTAGTTACTATTATCGAAAAACGTTTTGTAAGTTTATTTCACATTATAAAAAAACTTTATAAATAAACTGTTCTTATAACCACCAGACAATTTACACTTTATCTCCAAGGCTCATGTCCAAGTTTCTCAGTTATTTCAAGGCTGTAAGATTTTGCTTGTTACATTTCGCGTTAAAAATATTGTTTCATTTTGCGTCAAAAAGTTGTTACATTTCGCGTTAAAAAGTTGTTACAGTTTGCGTCAAAACTTGTTACATTTCGGGTTAATGTTACATTTCGCGTCAAAAGTTGTTACATTTCGCGTTAATGTTACATTTTACGTCAATTGTTACATTTTGCGGCGTAACAGGCGAGTCCTCTCACCATTGCACCAGCTTTGCTCCTGGCACCTGATCAGGCAGTCCGTCAACCAACCAATCTTCTAGTTTGTATGTCTGTCATTCCGGAGGCTAATATGTAAGGGTTGATTTTCCGTTAAATCCGGTTTCAAGCACCTTTTTTTACAGTTTATGCACCACACTGTCACGTAATTAAATTGGGGGCGTAGATACAAATCAAGGGTCTCCGCGACAGGCACCTCCTCTCCTTTTGGCTCCCCTAGTGCGCGCGTGCGCCCTCGAAATTTCTCTCTTTTTTCTCTCAAAACTGGCGCCTGCTATGCATGCTGGTCAAATAGTTGATGATCAGTCACTGAAAAGCCCATGTCTGGATGTGCGTGCTACCCACTTAATCGTTATTCATTTATTTTTTGCCCAAAGCGGAAAGGCTTTTTCTGCTCGTGCATCAGCCACCTCGTCAAAAGTGAAAGGACGCCTTCAAATGATGTAATGTTAATTTTACCAAATGCAATCAAAGAAAAGAACTATAAAAAAGGAAAGGAAAAAAAGATAAATAAAGAAGAAACAACGATTACAACCTCTGTTGGTTCTGAGGAAAAGAATTGAAGATGGAGAACCTGGGAACGAGGTTGAGAAGCTGGCAATAAAGTTTTTAAATTAACTAAGGCTGCTGTGGCTACACAAGTAAATTTTTTCTACTACGAGAGAAGCCTACAGATTGAAATTTTAAAGGAGAAGGTGGTCATCATCTTCAAGACACACAAAAACGTTATCCAGGAAAAGCTTCTTTTTTTTTTAATCATAAAGTTGGCCCATCATGAAGCATATTGTTAATTTACACTTAAGGGAACTATGCTCATTGCAGTGCTACCACTGCATTTAGACGTCTCTGGTACCTTGATCATTAAAGTAAGTCTATGTGAGAGTTTTAACTGGCGGTACAGTTATTTTGCTGGTTTTATACATCCGGACTTAATTAGTGGCCATCATCAAATCATATGCATATCGCTTATTACTTACACTTGTAAATCAGCTCAATATCCTCAGATAGTGTACTCGACCAGCCGGTAATGTTGTTCATTGCTTTGCATTTATAAACCCCGTTGTGTTTTTCTTGGACATTAATATTACGAAGAAGAGATGTTACGGTATCCTCTCCATCGTCCACCTCATAGACGTAAAATCTTTCAGATCTGTCTGTGATAAGTTTGCCATCTGGATTGTACCAAACAACACCAGGACGAGGCCATCCCTTAAATGAGCACTTCAGTCCTATTATTCCCGTGTAAGAAGAGAACCAGAAGGGAGAACGTGTACTTTCGACCATCTTTATGTCACCTAAGAGAAACAGATTATCAGGTTACATTCATTACTTACGACTAATTCATAGTTTCTGCACGTAGGGAACGATGGATCAGTAATAAATGCCTCAGGGCAGATCCTTCTTAAACTTACCCTTAAAAACATGGATTAAAATTACCCTCACATATCCATCTTTGCTTACATTAAACGAGCATCAACGTTGTGACCGTGAAAAATAAAAGAATGAGGGTATGATCCGAAAATTTAAACAAACAGTTCGCAAAAACGTTTCCTGAACGAAAATTAGCTTGTTCCAGGCCTGTACTCAACCCGGAGGAACGAAAAGGAAACTAAGCAAGAGAACAAAGAAAACGGGTTAGGACTGATAGAGGGCATCTCCTTCCTCCCTCTCTTCCCCCTTCATTGTTCTTTTTCGTACTGAATAAAAGAGCGTGCCTTGAACTGGCTAGAACATGCGCGAAAAGCTGTCGCATTATGCCAGTCTTAATTTTTTTATTGTTTTTGAAATTCAAAAACAGTAGCAATTGCTATTTGGCAATTGCGACGTCTACACGCCTCTGCCACAAATTAATCCCCGGCCGTACAGGGGGGGCGAATGCCATCCCCCCTCTGAGGTTTTGCTGAGTTTTTTTCCCAGACAATTAAACATTAGAACCTGACGTCTTCAGTTGCTGTTCGTTTATCCCTCGCGCATTTTGAGACTAAATTAGTGATGATCAGTTACTATGGTTACATGATATGACGTCATACGTTGCAGGAGATCAAGCCATTTTTGAATCAAAATACATACTTTTTCAACTTCTTTCGCCTCTCCTCGCGATGAACCGTTTGAGATGCTTGATGAACTGCTCAGCTGTTTGATTTGGCAACAACTCCAGGGGACAGCTCTGGTTAAGCTGCAAGCAAATAACAAAATATACGCTTTTCCTTCTTTCTTTGTCTTGAGTTTTTACCCTATAGGTCCTGCAAAGCCCAGGCCAACTACTTCAAAAGGGGCTGATCCTTCCGTCCTGTTTGTTGGCAATTTTCCAGCTGGTGGGTTTGGGAAAGCGGTAACTTGGAATTTCTTACATCCATAACATCCACTGATATCTCTCTTTATGAGCTGTCTTAGCCGCGGCACCCAATATTATTGACAAACAAAACTCACCGTAGGTCTCACTCCCCCATGAAGACTTAATTAGCACATGTTTATTGTGGACAATTCCCTCTGTTAACAAGGCATCTGGTGGTAAGTGGATAGGGTAGCTTCCCTGGATTCTTCCTCTGCACTCGTACAAAACCCTCTTCATTCTTCTGCAAATTAAGTTTGAGCTGATCTTCAAGGAACTCGTCTGTGTTTAACCTGCTGTTTTGAGCTCTTCCTACCTAGAACTTCACTTGCTTGTCAGTCTCACATGTGGTTAATGTACCAGATAACCAGTTATTCTTGCCTTTTTTACAGTTTTGGATAAATCTTGCTGCCCATGAAGTGATACGTATTGTCTGCCAGAATCCATGTTTCTCTAAAACCAGGTGCAGGGTGTCTTCCATCTCTGTGGCCTCAGCAAACACTTCCTTTGCTAGGCCTCTGCTTCTGTTTCAATCTTTACATGGCTTAGTCTGCACCACCGCTAGCCACATTTTGTGGTTTAGACAGCCAGTTTGGTCCCTTTAGCCAGATTTCAGGACGCTCTCTAGACAGAGTGCCTCTGCTTCCCACGTCAGCTGGATTTTGATCCCACATAACTCCACTTCACATAGGCCTTGGCATTAATTTGTGCAACTCTACTAGACACAAATTGATTGTAGCTTCCTTGAACAGCGACTCAATGCAAGATTACTGCACTGTCTGTCCATCCATACACGGACCTCACTACATATCTTTCCAAAGCGCCTCTTACATTGTCTACAAAGTTGGCTGCCGTGTGAGCAGAAATGAGCTCCAACCTTGGCATGATAAGTCCTTTCTTCCTTGCTAACGGTGCTTTTGCTGCTAACATACCCTGGTGCATACCAGATTCTTGAGCATCCCAAGGGAGGTGTCGGTCACATGCTTCTCTGAAAACCATTTTCGCTACCAAAGTTACAGGACTTGCTACCCCAAGAGGGTCATACATTGAAGCTAAACTCCTTTGTGGCTTCGTGTGAATCACCGGAAAAGGTCACAACCAGAGTGTCCTCCACCTTATCCCAAGGGGGCCCGAGTAGTTTTGCTTCATTGGTTTTCACCCTCAACTGTTCCTTGGCATATGCCTGGCTATCTTCTGTCAACTGATTATCTGCTTCCAGTTCTGGTTCATTAGAGTTCCACTTTTGCAATTCGAAACCTGCCCCTTTAAAAACTCCTATTGCAGTTCTTTTCATGCACTTGATCAACTGTATCCTCCCCAGCGATGATGACATCAACATAAAGACTCCTCATTATTTCCTCCACATGCTTTGGGTATTCAGTTCTTAAAGTTTTTAAATGTTGTTTCAAGGTCCCTGCAAAAAGAAACGGCGACGGCACAAGTTCAAATAAAGCCTTCGTGGACTTTGTGATGGGTCCCTTATCCAATGAAATCGAAGTGCGTAACGATCTGCTTCTCGAATCTGCACTTGCAAGAAGGTCTGTTTAATGTCGCCACACAAGGAAACTGGTTTGAGACGGTTCCGAACCAGCACACTCCAGAGCAAATTTTGAAGAGGTTACCCAGTCTCTAAGCAATCGTTCAATGAAGGTTCAACTTGGTTTACGCATTTTGGTACTCCGTACTGCGTGTCTTATGACTGCTACGTGCGGCAGATAACATTCTCTTTCCCCTTGAGTCTCATCGCTCACTCTCTCCACAATACCTTCTTTCAGTTGGTCTTGGATTAGACAGTCGTGGGAGACTGCCATTCTGATTGTTAGGGAGGGGTGGATGTCCAGCTTTCCGCAGTACACTAGTCTCGTACCACCCCTCAGGGTGGCGCACCAGTTGCACTTGAATTCGCTATACACCACCTGCTGATCGTCGGGTGGTCTGTCCTCTAGTCCCAGTACGTCGTCAAGGCTGCACAACTGGTCGTAGTCTGAGGAAGAACTTCTAGTTAGGTAAACACTGCTCAGGTTGTCTCAGCTCCATGATCTAGTTGACATTATGGTCCAGCCAAACGATGTGAATGCTGCTATTGGTTCTCCAGGCTTGGTGCTGAATTTGTCTTAATGGCATTCTCGCATAGCCCCCAGTATCATGTGTATAGGCAGCTCCGGCTTGATGTCGGTATCATCAATCTTCACACCCTTGAGGTGTTGGTACTTGGAGATTATATCCACATATCTCGGTACGGGATAGTTAGCAAAATTCCTTTTCCACTTTGCTCAGGGTAGTGGGCAAGCTGAAAACTCCTTTTTACGTTAGAGACTTGGACCTTGTACATTTCTATCTTCTGATTTGTCCACGTCATCATCATTTCGATTATCTATACTCTCTTCGATCTGGCTTTCTGTCCAGTTTGCTAATGAGTGCCGCTGATGCTTGGGAGCTTCCAGCTCCCGTGTCCTAATAATGCTCTACACCTATTTCCATCCACTTCTACGACAATTACTGGGTATACCTCTTGACCTCCACCTGTTGCTAGTATCAGCTGGTTTGAAAGCTTATCACAAATCAAACTATGGTGCTTCCCATTACACCTCTGGCAAGTAGCAGTGCATCTGCATTCAGCCTCTATATGCCTAGTGCCAGTACTTGTCAGACAATAAGTTGTGTTTTAACGGTACCTCCTCCTGTCGACTACTCATAGTCAACTGATTTATGTTCTCAGACTTACAGTAGACACAACCCCCACGCTTTCCATCCTCTTGTTTAGCTAGAAGCAATGGGTTTATTCACTTGTCACGTCTTCCAGGGTTGCCTTCCTGGGGAGCTGGGTTCCTCTCACACCATTTTCTTCAAGCTTCTACTAATTGCGGGAACCCCCACTCCTGCCAATTATCATCCAGCCTCACCAGATCAGCTCTTATGCCTGGTAGTTTATGTAGGGTAAGTGTAACATACCCTCTTATACCTTACTCCTTACCCATGGACTCTAAGGTTTGGATATTGGTAACAATTTTCTCATAGAACTCATTAATTCTTGTTGGGTTAGTCCGTGTGATAACTGGCAATCCCATTATGCACTGGATGTGAGCATTAGCTACTTCAC
>NC_133210.1:6718362-6753362 GCF_958299795.1 Porites lutea
TGTGACAAACTACGACATGTGTCTCCATGGCAACATTCACAGCAACAAAACGTCAATCGATCAGCTTCCTCCGCGGATAACTCAGGCCCATTTCCTCACAGACTCCTCTCGATGTCAACGCATCCACGTCTCGCATCGTGTGGTTGTTACACCTTTATCAGGATGTCTGGGCTTTATGTAGAGTATTTCCCCTTCAGCAACCTTAGTCTTCCCGTCTCCGTTGGTATTTTTGTCATAATAATGCACTTTGAACCTATATGCGTATTACAGGTGTAAAGTTGACCTTAATTAGTTTATACGGAGAGCGATTCGGTTTGAACTCGCTCTGTCGAGCCAGCCTGTTTACCCCAGCTAATGATTTCCAATCGTTACAAGCTAATTTCTAGCTATATTAAACTTGCGACCCCAGATTTTAAAGCAATCATTCACTTATTCTACAAACGTTTCAAAACTGATGGGTGGATTTACTGGTACCCTGCGTAGCAGGTGCCGGTTATTAGGGAGTTTTAGCAACAACGATGGCGACCGCAACGAGAAAGTCAAAAAAGACGTGAAAATGCCTAATTTCACGTTTTAAAGAAGACTCAAACAAGGGACGACGAGATTTTCTTTCTTTTTCTAAACTTGAGTGCGGTCCTCAAGAAATCAACTCCAGGGAAATTTGCCTCCATTAGAAATTTTCAGCGAATTTGAATAAACGCGACAAAGTTGAAAAAAAAGCCAATTCATTCTAAAATTGACGTTTTCGCTGCCGTCGCCGTTGTCGATGCTAAAAGTCCCTATTTATTTAAAGTCCGCGCGAGGGCAACACGAGAAGGGGTGAGGAGGCCTCCTCTCTTAGTCTCCCCTCGCGCGTCCTCGAGATTTCTTCCTTCGCCCTAGAAAACAAACCGGCACCTGCTGCGGGGGCTAATGTAGGGGGTCCGAACCAAAAGACCCTCACTGCACGGCGATATCACGTGCGTGAGAAGGAATCGGGTAATAGGAATAAATAAGAAAAAAAGTTACTAAGTAACAAAAAATAAATAGAGAGCTAGATTTCTTTCAAGAAGAAAGTTCCTCTGTGGAGGAGCGTTCACTTGATAGATTGTATTGGGTCTTCCAACCTCTCCCCAGGCCTTGTTTCCTTCCCTTCTCTCTCCATCTCCTATTTTCTAGGGTAAAAGCCATGGGAGCGAGGTTCTTAGATGTTCTTGTCAGAGGGTCACTTTGAAAAATTGTACAACCTAAGAAACTGACCTGTAACTTCTAGGCTGCCGGATCCAACCCTTGTTTCCACGACGTTATCCCGTATATCCTCTGCAATGTCCAGTCCATCCATCCCTGAAAATGAACAACCGAGCTTTTTTCTGGCCAAATCTAAAGCTGTCAAAAGAGAGCTTCCACAGTCTTCGTCTAATATGGTACGACCTCCATCCACCGACACAATTTTACTCAGTCTTAACTTCAAGAGTGGAAGGATACCCAAGTTTGGGAGCTGGAGGCCTGGGACCTTGGTTGACAATTTTCATTGCGTTGCGAATAAAGTTGACGTAATAGACATTGACAGTCAACCACCTTTTAAAAGAAATTCATGCTAATTCCACGTGTCATGGAGGACGTACTGACAAGCAACGACAATTGGAAAAGGACTCTTAATCTTCTTCAATAAAAACAACTGTCACTAATTTTCTGGGCCCAGTTCTTCGAAGGCCGATTAGTGCTAATCCCGGGTTAATTTTTAATCCGCGTTTCTTTTCCTGTCGTTCAAAAGTATTTAGACTTGCTACAAGTCAGCCTCACGAGTTTCTTAGCGAGCGGACCGAGCTTAATTTTACGCCGCGAAGCGGCCAAGCGAGCGACGAAGTCACGAGAGGACAAAGGACTTTTTTGAAAGTCAAAAAAGTATTTTCCGGGTTAATTTCCTCAGTCTATTCTTTTTAGAGCATCCAATTAAAAAATCACATGCAAAAAGGATTAAACTGAATTACTTTTAAAGCTTTCATACCTGAATTCAAATTTCGCAATAACCCTGGGTTCGCTTAACCCACCTTTCAACAACCCCGCCCTGGTGGGAAAATGAAGTTTTCCGTTGAGTCTATTTTGTTACACTACGTTGAATCCTTGAAGTTTCCCTAATACCATAAGACAGCCAAAATATAGTCATATGTGCATTGGCGGGGAATAAGGGCTGAGAAGTGGAAAATAACTTATTAAAAATAATAGTTTAAAGAGGTAAATATTGTTAACGTGTTAGAACACCTTCTTCCAGCCATTAACCCAGAAAAGCCTTTGCAAAACGTTATTTGGTCTTTCACCACACAGGGTGCCAGAGGTCTTTTTCCCATTGGAACCCGCGAAAGCGCCAAGCTGCGAGAAAAAAATTCTCTCTCGCCGACCAGGCTCCGGTTGTTCAAACGACGGATAGCGCTATCCACCGGATAAATCACTATCCAGTGGATAAGTATTAGGGAAACTGATTGCGTTATCCACTAGATAGAGATTTATAACCAGTGGATGGCTTTATCCACGTCTTGAACAACTGGGGCCAGCACTTTCACACTTCGCACGAAGGAAAAATAGCGCCGCTATTTTTTCTTCGTCCCTTCCCATCAGGGGAGACCCCGCCCGCCTCTTAACCTAACCCCCAATCTTCTCTCAACCCCAAAACATATAAATAGAGCTGGGTACGAGTCTGAGATATAAGTATGACAAAGGTCGACGGTTTGTTTTTTTGTTGTTGTTGTTGTTGTTGTTTTTTATTATTAAATGACCCTGAGGCACCATGGCTTAAACTGACGGACAACCAAAGGAGTACCGCGACGTTAATGACTTATCAGGTCATGCAGTCATTCATTGGTCAAACCATTTACATGATCACTAATTTGAAATGAGAAATGCCAAAGTATAAAGCAAGTCTAGTGCGGAACAATGTTATTTTAATAATACTGATAGCGTTACATGTATTTCAGCCAGTCTATATCTAATAAGCATTTTGCAAAGCATTAAAACAATAGTTAATTATGTAATCCCTAGATTCTTATTTAAACCTCTCCGTTTATAATTTTCACTACTGACAGTAATAAATACAATCGTTTACGAGAAATTCGCCTTGCACTAAAAACAACCTCGGCGAAATCCAACATGACAGTTGATCTTCAGCTATCTTCTCTGTTAGTGGCTAACTTTAAAGGCTCGTCATTCAGTTAAAACCTTAATCACTGTTAATAGCTTTACGTTTCTAGCTTTATACTTCTTTGATCGCATACGCTGGTTGCTGGAAATCCTACTTAGTCCCCCTTTTTTCTGCGTGAAAGATTAGTCTATACTAGCCAAGTAAAAATCTTAACACTCTATAAGGGAGATTTACATTCCTGGATGATGGGCTCCTGATTAGATCTGGAGGGCCTTACTGTTACACTTTTTTTTTTTTACACTTAAAGCTCTTTTTATGTTTGTTTTAATTCTTTCAGTATTTTCTTAGCTTAGTTTTTAAGTAAATATCTATGAATTTACTGTTTATACTCGTTCCGTCTTAAACTGTCCGATTATTGGGGATGCTCCTTCTTCTCCATATCAATCAGCACTAGCTAAAGGAGGTACGTTGTAATACGGACGATCTTCATTGTGTTTGTTTACATTCAAATATGGTGCATCCCTTTCCATTATCGCCTCCAGTTTTTCGATCAAACGGTAGAAACTGGGACGAATGTAAGGGTCTTCGTCCCAACAGTGAGAAATTAGCTCATATCTGTTATGAATAGGAAAAAAATAGAACCATTCAATGCTAATTAACTAGAGCTTCAGTCAATTATTAGACCGTGTCAATATATAAGCCACTTTATAGCTCGTATGTTTTGTTTTCCCAATGGAGGTCCCAGGGGAATTTGACCCTTTGTCTACTATGCTTACATATGCACTGGAATAACACGAAATTTGAAAGAAACAGTTCCTTGGAGTATTATCACATGACCTGTATGACCTGCATTGGCAAACAAAATATACAAGCGAAAGGGGTCTATTGGATGAAAGAAATTTTTTCAGTAGGAAAGGCCTCTCAGCTTCATGAGTTTACAGGGAGGCTCCACCCTGAGGTCCAACGCCATTTATACAGCATTTTTGACCGAAAAGGTACCCCTTTCATATACATTCCTTACCTGCCTACCCTGAAAAATAGTACGACTACTTCATTTTCTTAAGCCTTTGAGGGAAACATCAAGTATACAATAGAAGGTGCATCTGTTTAAAATATATTTTAATGTACATTACCGAAGTTGAAAAGTTTCCTACCATTTCACACATTATATACTCGTGAAATTCGTATCTTTCCACGCAAATGTGGCATAAAAAGGCACTCCTTTTGGGTGAAGCTTCCACGTAAAGCCCAATAACATGGGCTCCTAGAACTTTTGGGTTATCTCGTGATTCCCCATTCTTTCATCCACCCATTATTTTGTAAAGAGATCCGGGAAGGCTCCGCCCCGAGATCCACCCCCTTACTATTTTGTACTATCATTATTTTTGGACAGAGAAGGTACCTCTTTCCTATACATTCTACTGATAAGTGGTACTGTACCCCTTTCACATATCTAGTCCAGAGAACGTTTTATCCCTTTTAACAGCTGTAAAAGCATTTCCTTTTAAATATGAGTTAAATCACTAGACTACAAAACTTTCTCGACTTTTTCACAGCCAAAAAATCCTTCTGTAGCCCTCTTAGGTCATTTTACAGACCGAAATGACAGAATTCCCTAATACCCTTTCATATACCTCGACTAGCGAAATTTCTGTACGAGAAGACTGAGAAAGGTACCCCTTTCGGGCGGAGCCTCCCCTTACAGACCATTATAGGGAGTACTCCCCCGGCCCCAGGGAAGAGATTATAATAACTTAATCACTGTTAATGGTGCCTTTATTGGCCATAAAGCTTGGAGGGTTTAGAGCAAAACTTACAATGTGTTATCTGCTTTATCTGAAATGGCAAATGGGTTTGAAAATGTGGTCTAGTTGTTTCCTTGTTAAAAAAGTGAGGATCCCAACAAATGTTTACCCTTAATCTTGCCGTCCGTCTGGTCAGTATTTGATATGATCATAGAGGGCGTTAACGTAATTGACGAATTCGTACATTGCAACGTTCGCTGTGAATTGTAACTGAACAGAGGCACGGAAAACTTAAGTTGAATCTAATTGTTAATTCTAAGACGACCCTGATCAAGAAACGTACACGTCATCGGTGCACATGTCAGGCCTTTCCATGCGATAACCTGTACTGAGCAGTCGATACAGCTCTGAGTTGGTCAGCGTGGGATATGGTACGCCTCCTGGCGATTGCGAGAAAGAAAAATATAATAATTACATATCGGCAACTGATCAGTAAGATATTATTGAATAGCTTATATTCAAGATGCTATTATCCCCATATTCAATAATGCCATTTTGCAAAAAAATGTTCTTTGAATGGTGGTCTGATGGCCAATGCACTCAAATGTGTTAAAAAGAAAGCAGGTGCTTAATAATATGGCTTCTTTTTTCCCCGTAACTTTCAATGCTCGCAAATACAATCCATTGTCACATATAGTTTTCATCCTGAGGAGAGGTCTTACAGCACTTAAAATTAACAGAGCTCAGATCAGACAAAACAAAAAGTCCAGCTTGCCGCAAATGAAACATTACGCTAAAGAAAAACCAGCTTGTTTCCTGGTAGCAGTAACCTTAATAACAATCATACAAGTTAAGTCACATCCCACCATGGCAAAAAAGGGGAACAGGGTTCCTTGGATGCGTTAATGTTTGACAAGATTTTACGATAGCAGTCAAAACAATTTTTCAAACGGCGCTGCTTGGTCGACAATGTGACGGATGGCGCAATTTATTTAAAATCATCGGAAACGAAACCCAAAATGAACTGTCAATTTTATTGCAAGAAAAGACAAACAAACAAATCGACAATATTCATTGTCTATGATAATGTTCTCTTATCGACCCTAGAATGACGTCAAAATATATAACGGTCAAACTTTGCAGTGACGTCTTTCTCCAGCAGGTCGTGCATGGCTCCACCTGAGTTTCTAATTGTCATTTTTATAGTATAAGAGTTACATACCATGGAAAATTTTTGTCCTTTTGTCAATTAACTTTAAGTTTAAAATGATAAGTATGAACCGTAAAATGATCCGCTTACCCAATGTAGCCATCTCCCAAAGAACAACACCAAAAGACCAACTATCAAAAAAAGCACAAAGGGGTTATAACAATGTACAGATTCACCGCATTTAAATTGTTTATTGCCGTCTTTATCTTTTTTTCTTTTATTTGATGGACGAACGAAAAAATGCGAGTGCCAAACCTTTCGTGCATCGCGTTTGATTGAATTAAATAATACCAGGTATGACCTCCATTGTCGTGTTCTTAGAATTTTGTGTCGAGAAAACGAAAAGGCAATGAATAATCTACCTGCATTCGCCCCGAAAAAGGTTTTCCCTCAGGTTTTAGACAAACAAGGGGAGCAAACTTAGGTAACCAAACTACACTCCTTTGTCAAAGCAACGGGAACAGAAGGGAAAAGGGAACGCTAGAATTGATAGACCCACAATCTCAAGTAGATCGTTAACATCTACCAGCAACTAATTGCCCAGATGAAAGAGAATAACTTCTAAGTGATGATTTAATATGCTTTGAATTAAATTCCAACGGCGCCGGGCTGAAATTCCATCACTGACAGACACTTTTGGGCTACGAAGAAACCACAAGAATCAGTTTCACAGGTTTGGTTTTAACCTAGTAACAGATGGTCGCCTACCTATACCAAAGTCAAATCTGTAATGGCCCAGGCGTTAAAGTTACTGATGAGGATTTCAGGGTCTTTTTTTGGTGAACCAAACAAAATTTACCTAAGATGCTTCCTATAAGTAGCCGACGTTGTCTTGTCAGAGGGAAGTCAATCCTGGCCATTCTGGGAATAATATTCCGATTTTGGTCGAATTTTAGTTCGTAAAACTAGTGAAACTGTAATCGGTCTTCGTAGCGCACCGTTTACAACGCAATACAAATTTTTCCTAAGCATTCGCGCGACAGTCTTAGCAGTCGAAAAGTCTTAGCAAAGAAAATTATTACTTGTCGGCTCCACTGCCTGTAGATGTAATTTTTTTTGTCTGGTGATTATCATATAGCAAATCTGAAACGCTCAGCGTGTAATTTTGAGTTTTGCATGTAACTGGAGAATTGTAAAGGATTGGAAGAATCTTCCTCTTTTTAGCTATTTTTAGACACGGATTCTTTCAATTCTCTGATTCCATATTTGGGCAAAAAAAAAAATGGGCTTTTGATTGGACGCCTTTTAACCCCAGCATTGTTATAAACAAAAAAGGGGAGTTTAGGCTAAGAATGAATTAACTGAATTGTCTCCGTGCTGCAACTGTGTCCGCTAACACGACATTCTCTCTAAAACTCGTAGTAGAATGAAGACGACTATCACGTTTTCCCGCCAAAATGACTCTGGTTCACGCGCGCGCACTACTTAGTACTGAGAAAATCTCGTACTCGCAGTCGTACTCGTTCTCAAATCTAAAGCTCTCTATTTTACGGCAACTACGTTTTTGAGAATTGATAGCCTGCGAAAACATTCGTTTCTCACTAGCTCTTCGCCGCTGGGGACGTTTCGCGCGGAGGAACGTCTGCGACTCAGGGGCAGAAATTCCATACTGATTACGCAAACCATTTTTTTTCGTAATAAATCCGGTAGTCATGGGGTTCCAAATATGAATTTGTACAATTTTACTTGTCTTCTGGTCGATTCTGGTAAAGTGTTGTGTTCATCTGCCAACGAGGCGCAGCAAAACTCAAATGCTTCTTCTAGAGAACACTATATTCCACAAATGTTGACTGTTTTGTCAGAGATTCTTCGCGTTTACATCTGACCTTTGTGGCCTTTTGTCTTTTGTCTACTCCGTCTACCAATCAGCCCCTCCCACCGGATTCCGGACAGATTTTACGTCATCAGTATGGAATTTCTGTCGCTGAAACGCAGACGTTCCTCCTCGCGAAAAGTCCTCAGTGGCGAAGAGCGAGGAGAAACGGATGTTTTCGCAGGCTAAAGAAGAGATTACAGTAGTAGAAACGTTTCAATCAGGCGTTATTTCCTTATCAAGGGAGAGGGAATCGCTAACTCACACGTCACTTTTGGTCGTGTAAACGCCTTGGTAAAGTGATTCTGGGGCCATCCATTTCACAGGAAGTTTTTTAGACTTCTCTGAGCTGGTCACATCTTCATAAATTTGTTTCATCAACCCAAAGTCTGACACTTTAATCTGGTTGTCATGGCCAACAAGAACATTACGGGCAGCAAGGTCTCTGTGAACAAGATTGTTTTCTACGAGATGATTCTAATAAAAATTAGGAAACGAAAAACACCATTAAAATTATCTCAAACCATAATCAGTTAACGGGAGTACCCCGAACACTAAGCGGTTAGTTGAAGTTAAAAAATACTACGAGACAAATGAAGCACTGATCTGATCCAGATTTTTACGTCCAGATGCGTAACGAAACTGGGTCGACCGATCGACTAAGAAAATTTTTTCATCTAACCCATTTAAATGAAAAAATAAAACTGTACTCATATCTAGAAAAACAATCAATTTCATTATCCCATCTAGTTCATGCTTATACAATATTGACTTTTGAATTTCCTGTGCCTTGTTATACTCAGAATCAAAATCAAAGCAACATTATATAGAAAATACGATCAAATTACCATTCCTTTAGCTATTTGCCAAGCAAAGGAAAACAGTTGTTTGGCAGAAAAGCCCTCCTCTATGTCTTCGTCGTCTGACTCCTGTAGGTTATCGTTTGAAAGTGACATAGCAGGAGCTTGTCTTTGTCCTGGTGATGCTGATGTGCTGGGAAGCAGTTCTTTCTCGGTTACTTTGAATTGCTTATCCTACAGGCAAATATTGTTTTGGGTTGAAACAGCAGAACTCTCAAGTTATTAGTAAATAAGTAACTAACAGACCGAAGGATAAAAAAAAACTGACATTTGTTCAAGCCAAAAACGAGCTAAAGTTTGGTATTATCTGTTGGAAGTAATCAATGATGAAGTTTATCTGCTTTTAATTTGAAAATTTTATACGGAAATTTAGGCTTTCCAACTCTTTCAGCGTTTTGGATGCTTTTAAATGTATGTGTTCTTAGGTCTTAGAATGTATTTTTGCTTAAAAAGTGGAAGTGACAATCCCAAAACTGAAAATAGCTCAAGAGAATGAACGTAGGACGTTGTGATGTAATTCAAGGCAGCAATGTGTGATGTAATTCAAGGGGTCCCAAGTTTTACTAGGTTGTTGTGTTCTTCTAACGTCAAACCTAACATAATGAGTTGCCCTAGTGGCATTTTTCTTTAGTAGTGAATAGTTTTTGTGGTGTTTTTATTTTCATCTTACATCTCCTTCAGTGGAAGTCGATGGAATCACTTCAAGAATGGCATCTTTGTTGTTTTGTGGAGAAGACACTGCAATGTCTTCTTGGTCTTGGTGTGCAGAATGTTCATCTTCCTTTACTTCATCCTCAGTGGCGAAACTTTGCTAAACGATAAAGAAAATGACGATGACATTTACAAGTAGAAAAAGTGTTACCCTGTATTGAAAATTTGTGTCGCAATCTTTGTCTGCAACGCAATCATTAAAACATGGAGTCAAGGTTAGCCTAGTCTACTGTATCCAGGGGGCACCCAGCGACGGTTTCCTCCTAAATACGTTCAAAAAACGTTTCAGGCAATCCAGAGTAGATTTTGGACTCTAGAAACACATTCTAAGCGGCGCTATAAAATTTATATATGTTAGGTAATCCTTGGGGACTTTAGGTCTTTTCGAAATTACAAGGGCTTCAGAATTATTTTCCCGAAAATTTTAGATGCAATTTATCCTTTTACAAAAGTGAGAATTTTTCTGGTTCCTCTCTCAATCGCATTAATTTTTAATCCGAAAATTTTAGTTTTCCTTTTCCTACGAAAAGTAGCATTACTTGGGGAGTGAGATGCGAAAAATTAAGCCTCAGAAAATCGTTGGGAATTTATTGCATAAGTTTCCAAAATTGTACATGTGTGCATGAATGGAACGGTCATCTAGAAATTTGTAGCCGTCCTCAAGCAATAGAAAATTCTGGGAAAAATATTTGTTTCTTCGAACAGATATTTTACAGAAAACCAGTCATTGGCTGCCCCTGTGTATCTTTATTACTATTTGTGACTCCTAAATTGCAATCACTCGAACCGCCATACAAGCCTTTATGAATGGTTACGCAACACCGATTCTCACTCCTTAACAACATGCCAATTACAGCACTGAAGAAAACGTACCGGCTCCGCAGTATCAACAGTACCCTACGCATGCGTATAACAATATCATCCGGGCAGTGGCAGCCGTAAACAGCTGTCTCGCTTTGTTGGGTCTCATAATCATGGCATAACCGTCGAGCCGATGAACTGACAAAGCCGTGTATCAAAGGCCCTTTTACATGCCGAGGCGAGTGCGAGTGCAAGAGCACTCCATACCGCCGAGTTGGTACATGTGCTTCAGTGCTGAAATTGGTATTATTCTCACTTGTGAGCTTGGGGAAAATGTGATAAAATAATGAAATTCCGTTGGCCCAAGAACTAGACTTAATAGAACAGGAATTTAGTGCGCAAAAGATGAAATTTGTCTTTATCTAACGTTCGCAATTCGCAAACCCCAATATTCCATTTCCCAGGTAACAGTCGCTTGTAACCCGATATATTTTCACATAAAGGTCACGTTTAGCGTCACCCAAAACACGTAAAGAATAAAGGTATTACACTACATCCTTCTTTAAGACGTAAGATAAGGCGGCCTAAGGCTGAGGCATTTCCTTCTTACTTCAGAAAAACTGTGATTGGCCGACGCCATGTCCTGTGTGAAGTCAGCCTGGCGTAATGAGGCCATTTCCATGGTCACTTGTGCCTTCTTTGATAGTTTACTTTCCTCTCTTTCCTGTAGGTGAAAGATATGCAGATTAATGGGCTCTTATTTTCGACGAAAGCGTTTGCCTTGTCAGGGATATAAAAAAAGGTACTGAACTAAAAATGGCACTTTCTTGGTGTTGAGGATAGCTGTGTAGAAGGCCTAAATGTAATAAACGACCCTAAATGTAATAACATTTTGTCCTAAATGTAATAAACTCATAAGTTGCAAATTACAGTAATTACTCAAATAAGCGCCGCAATGGGGGCAGGGGGGGACATTTAATATGCGCCGCGGCACTTACTATGGTTTTAAGGGCCGTCCTCAAATAAGCGCCGCATTTTTGGAGAAAAAATTTCCTTATGCACTGTGTAACTTGCCGTTTACATATAAATTGCTTGTAAAGGGACAAAATAAATTAAAACCTGTAAGCCTTAAAAGGTTTTTCATACTTCATTATTTTTTGTTAAACAAATTTACTGCAAAAACCGTGGACGAATATCCTTTTGGTTGTCAACGTTGGATCTCTAGAAAAGAGATCTAATCAGCTAAAAAATTAAGAACAAAAAACCAAAAGTCTATATGGGCCTGTTTACATGGAGGTGGGGGACCCCAGGTAGGTGAGTTGACCCGCTTTGGTGGGTAACCCTCCTGTCCACATAATCTCTCATTTAAATTTGATCACCTTTACATGATAAGTGGGGTGACCCGCCGCATGTTAAATCACCTATCTGGGGTCCCCTACCTCCATGTAAACAAGCCCTAAAGACTACTGTACAGCTGATAACAACTTTTATAAATAACTAAGATAGTACGCGCGCGTTCTGATTGGCCGAGAGATGTGTTTGCATGAGAGTATGTAAACATGTGTGGAGTCAAGATGTTTTTCTCTTCGAGCGCTAATCACACAAGCACGAATTTTAAAATATTTTTTAGTTGAAAACTCGACAAATTTACTTTATTTACCCATTCCCTCGTCGGATGAAACTTAAAAAAATCTTTACAAACATGCTGTACCAATTTTTATTTCGCTTAAGCTGACATTTTAAGCGAGAAAAACCCTTTTTTGGAATGCATCTTTATTGACAAACAAGAACTGATTACACGTACATTAAGCCTCGTGTACAAGACTTCGCGACTGGTAAGAGTTTCTCTTTTAATCAGTAACCTAAACAAAGAGTTTTTCTTTTTCTCGGGAAAGTTATTTTATAAAAGAAATAGAAAACGTTTTTTCCTGTGTTTGCATAGCCTGATATAAACACGAGAGGGGTTGACGAAGTCGAGGGTTTGCACAACTGTCTCGAATTCTGCAAACACAGGAAAAAAAGTTTTCTATTGCTTAAAAAATACCATTACTTTGTCGTTTTACAAGCAATTTATTTTTCAACGTTAAGTTTCACAGTGCATAAGGAAATGTACTGAATTTTACGCGAATTAGTGCCGCGGCGCTTATTAACTTTTTCTCCAAAAATACGGCACTTATTTGAGCGCGGTGCTTAATACCATATTAATACCGCTTAGTACCGTATTTACACGAATAAGCGCCGCGGTGCTAATTAACTCCTCCTCCAAACGCCGCGCTTATTTGAGGGCGGCGCTTATTTGAGTAATTACTGCAATTTGCAACTTAAGAGTTTATTACATTTAGGGCAAATTGTTATTACATTTAGGACTTTATTACATTTAGGGTTGTTTATTACATTTGGGCCTTCTACAAGGTGCAATCACCAAATGACGTAATACAAAAGATTGAAAAGCCACTGAGCAATACCCACTAGCTAATCAACAAAAGCTAACCAACAAAAGTCTTCGCAACACTAAGAAACACCCCTAAAGGCAGCCATTTCTGTCGTGCCTGAAAGTTAGTACCCATGCTCTCACCAAAATGGGACTGCGCCACCTTGCGGAAAATGCTCACCAGTTTTTGAAAATTGCTCAAAAGTAATATTTAATTTAAATTAGATCACAAAATATACCTGTGGATTCATTTGCCAGACCTGCCAAGATTTATCGAATGCACGTTTGAGTGCTTCGATTGATTGTATTCTGGTATAGGAGTGACCCGGAGAGATTGTTCTTTTGAAACCTTTCATCTCATTAGTAATATTAACATTTCACAGGGCGACTACTACTATAACAGGGGTTACCTAGTCAAAGTTGACCGATTGAATGGCAGGAAAATAACAACACATTCCGAGGAAGTTAGTTGTCAATCATAATTACCACGAAACGAAATCAACAACATGGATTGAAATCAACCAGTTACAAACTTGAGACGTGACCTTTTGAACCCTAACTGGGAGGTCCGTTAGAGTGTTGAGGGGGGCGAAAAATGTAAACGTTAGATGTATTGTATTTTATTGCAAAGCGCGGCCGCAAAATTTAGCGAAGAAATTGCTGGTAGATGACAAAACAACAACTTATGTCAAACAAATACGTCTCCTGGGTGTTAAATGAAAAGTTTCGGATAGAAAGACATTGCTGGTCTGGTGAAACATTTTTGCTTTCATAAACGTTTGCTATCAGTAATTTAATTTAGTGCTTCGAGTAACTTATTGTTTCCTTACGACCTGTTCATTGGCCCACAACCAACTTTCTTGGAATGTATTGTTATTTTCCTGTAATCCGATTGGTCAACTTTGTCTAAGTGGCTCGGGTTACAGTAGTCGCACTGTAAACATACATTAGAAATTCTTTGTCAGACGGTATTGTGGAAGGAGGACGCCAATTTACCGAGCCAGGAATCGACGCAAGACTCGACAATTTTTCGCTTTCCCGCCATTTTCACCTCCTGCAAGTCACATGACCATTGTTAGTTAGTTAAGCAGTCTACTGTCTAAGCGACAATGTCTGTTTCATGAAGAGTTCAAGGTTTAATCAGGTTCCTCCAGGTCGTTCTGTCCTTTGCTCGCTGCCTACAAGAATCTACTAAAATGTTCTTCCGCTTCAGGTTTCTTTTCACGATGTCACGCGTTGAATCTTAGCCTAGCTCGTCCTTGATTTCTCTTTCCATCGCGTAACTGGGAATACAACAGCTGCCTGGGAAGCCCGGCAAAGTTAATTCGTGGCAATCATGGAAAGTGAGCTCGCTGTTAGTGTTAAGGTTAGGGTTAGGGTTAGGGTTAGGAGTCCTTGCTCGAGTCCTGGCTTTAATTTGATCTTAGTCTATCTCTTGTCGACGTAAACAATGGCTCTAGATCAGCATGCGATTTCTAGAGTTTTTCTCGTTGGCTTATTTCGGAGCACGGTCAATAAAGATGTTGACTTTTTCTTTCGCAGAAAATTGTAACTTATTTCTCAGCAAATTTCCTCATTGTCTGTATGCCTTATCCACGCTCAGTATAATTAAATTTAAGAAAAATGAAATGAAATATTCAAGTATTTCCTTCTTACAAGATGGCCTTGAAAAGTCGATGCCAGCTCCTGTCGGACCTCATCATTGCTTTCTTCCGATAATGGAGTCAGTTCTACTATTTCATGCGATTGTCTGCTTTCCTGCGTGGAAAAATTAAATTAAATTTTAAAAAGATTTTAATACACTTCTGGCCCTTCTCTCTGTCACTCAATGCTGGAGTTTCATCATAGAGAGGTAGTTCAAGATATTTTTACGAAAAAAAAAATTAAGTGCATTTTTAAGTATGTGATTCATCCGTCTTTCTAATCGATATAATTGTTAATTGTTTAACTATTGTCAGTTTTTAAGACAACCGTTAAGGTAGCAAAATGTTGTGGAATCTTGTACTGCGTTTAAGCATGCCTCAAATATGCATTCGCCAGTTACTCTATATAACGAGAATCTGGACTTTCGATGTATTGAAGACTAAATATAAAAAATCCCCTACCTATAGCTTGATTAAATTCAACAAATAAACTAAAAGAAGCATTGACAATAGCTCAAATTTTTGTTTTGTGATAAGCCTACTTGACCCCCAAACGTCTCTCTCATTTTTCAAAAGGTTTTTGTAGTTGACTTTCTTCAAAAAGTGGTGATGCTCTGTTCCCGAAAAGTGAAATTATTGGAAGCAATTCTTACAAGCGCAAATAAACTAGAATTAAAATATTTTAGCCCCTAACTGGCTGATTAGTTTCTCACTTCGTTGCCGAGATAATAAGAAGTCGACGCTGTGTCCTCACTGTCATCCTGTAATAGTGGAGTCTTTTCCATGCTCACTTGCAATTGTGTTTTCTCCGCTTGCTTAATCTGTTCCTCAACCACTTTGCTAACCTGTGTGAAGGGAAGCAGGAAAATGAATCTTTCACAGACACGCCATCAAAAAATAGAGCCAAAACCATTCAATTCATAAGAGATGAAAGGAGATCAATCTGCAAACATTCTTGCCAAGGTTCATGTCTGAGAGGCTTTTTGCGTGACAGATATTCTGATTAACTGTGTTACCCATATCAGTGTATAGAGCTCTGCAATTGTATGGCGATATCATGTTGGCGTCCCTCTGCATAAGGAACAAATATATAGCGGCCGGAAAATAACAGAAACATCCTGGAAACATCTGTCATTGAGTTTGCCACGAAGCGAGTAGACATCTCTAGAGAGCCCGTACAAGTAAAGTTAATACTTACTCAAATACAAGGAAAAAATTCTATGTTCGCTAGAGCAAAGTCTCCAAATAATAAGTCAGTCTTTGTCGTCTTTTAACCTAGGTAAAAGCTTTCAGGACAGCGGCCATTAACGCCGCCTCATGAAATAGTAAAGAAATTCAAACTTGTTCTATCACAAAACGAAGAACCATTTCGACCGGAAACACTGCAAAAATTTTACGTCTTCAGCTGCTCTAATAGCTCAGTAAATTAAAACTCAGATTAGGCTAAATAATTCTTTTTTTTGAATTTTGATTACGCCACGTGCAAACCATGGAGCAATAATCAGATGAGTAGGCTAGATAGGTCATAAAACCAAAAAGCAGAATGAAGAATAGCAAAACGTTTTACAACAGAGCTAGTATGAAAAGTTAGATACAATTTAAGAACAAGCTTACTTGATCACTGGTTACTCCATGATCTCTCAGAGCCTTTTTGTCAGCATATGATCTCTCGGAGGCTTGAATTTCGATGATCTAGATTAATCCATCAAGTACTAATGATAAGTCGTATAACAATTTCCAATAGTACGAAAACAGATTCGGAATTTTGTCTCGCTGTACTTGTTTCACAATAATTCAGTTTTAAAATATAAATGTTGAATTTCGTTCATCTCCTTACCCTTTTTCTTCTACGGCGTAACCACGTCAGTAGGTCACCACAAGGAACGTATTCTATGACCAGGAACATTTTCTCCTGAATCGTGCAGCATCCAACCATGGATACAACGTTCTTATGTGAACCCAACAGTTTCATCTGCTCAATCTCAAACGTGAACTCTTCTTTCTGTGTTTTAGATGGATCATCTAAAGGCAATTGCATATACGATATAGTCTTTTTTATCTTGCAGTGACAGCATTATTAAGTGCTAGATTTTTCATTTGCGAAGTCATATACTTCGTCCGATTTTTATCGCACCCCACGCTTGCTTTGAGGCACAAAGTTTAGATCTATTCCACCGTTTACAGAATGTCGAGAAATATTCAGGCATTTCGTATTATACTATTTAGTTTACCACTGCATTCTCGCAGCAGCCCGGAGAGGTACCTGACCCCTGGAAAATTTGGGCGTTGGTATGGGTGAGATGTGACCACGTGATTTCCCTTACCCTATTTCAGACCTGCCGCTGTTCTTAAATGATGAATGAAAAAGACGAGTAAGTAAAAAATGAATAGTAGAATAAAATAAAATGAAAACAGACTTTGTACCATGGAGAACAAAACCTTATCCTATTTCAGGTTTTTTTTTCTTTGACCCGAATCGTGGAAATCTTTACCCAATTTCAGACCAAAAAGGGGTCAAAAACCATTGATACCCTTTGGTCCCGCTCACACCCCCTATGGCTCTAAGAAAGCACTCCCTGGGTTTGGGTCTAGCAACCATCACGTTGAAGTCGTAGCTCAATTTCATTGTTTTATCTCCCTTCATCCTCATTGTCCTTGCCTCAAAAGACTTGCTGTGTAAACCGAGGAATTTGGATTACCAAAGAAGGAGGGGGGGGGGGGGATCTATTGATTAGAGCTTGCATTATTTAAAACCAAACATATTTCAGTGTTGTGCTTTAGTTGTATCCATTGGTCAATTTCTAGTTTGTGTGTAGTAATTTATAAAACTTTGCATGTGTTAAGAGCTAACTAGCTTAAACCTATTCTAGTGATAATTGTGTTCTTGACTTCGAAAATTTCAAACATAAAAATGGTTACCTTGATCCAGTTTTTAAAATTCTTGCGACGTGCACTACATGTATTATGAAGCCAAAATAACTCCTGCCTTTCCAATCATTTTCGGATATTTTAACAACGTTACCGTTGATCTATACAATCAAGAGAGGATAAAGCTCTCTCTTGATACAATATAATACAGTGTCAATTCTCGGACAATTTCGATCTAAATAGTTCAGTGCCTTTATGTGGTGCAATTAGTATAGGTAATCACATGATTTCGAGTGCAATTTGGAATAAATAAGCACGAGTAAATTTTTCAAAGACCAACAAAAGTGCATGAGCCCGTAGGGCGAGTGCAGTTTGTGGTCTGAAAAATTTACAAGTGCTTATTTATTCCAAATGGCACGAGAAAAATCATGTGATTACTTATTAATAAGATACACGAAAAACATAACTACAACAACAAATTTTGACAGCGCACGCGTTTTAGTTCATTTAACTGATTGGCTGAAACAGACTACTACCTTTGTCAAATTCAAACTTTTTCAAGACCAACGCTTTCAAAATCATTCAGCTAAGAACTTGGAAACGTGCAAGGGTTTTTTTATATGGTCACCAGCCTGTTAAAGATAACTTGGTTTATAACAATCAACAAAAGCAACTGTTTTTAAATTCATCCTCTATGGGAGCTCTGCGTTTACAAGAAGCGTTTTCAAGAAGTATACTGCCGTTTTGAAATCAGGAGAACGCATCGAGCAGCCAAAGATGAAAGACACTTGCTAAGGTTTTTTAACGACTGTTTATCATTGTCTGTTCCTGATCATGAGACCCCATCACAGCTGGATTCATGGACAAATTTTTGAGATTTAAAACCCGCAAATGAATGAGGCAATTTGTTTTCCTTCAACGCTGCCATCGATGGGCGAGTGGAGGCACAAATGTTGGGATGTCGGAAACTGCCAGAATCAATATAATATTTGCTTTTTCTCAGCGTTGGAGTTTTCATTATCTTATTTGGCCTACTGCAAGAGTCATCGTAGCTCTTCGTCGTCGGCTTCATCGTAGTCGTTAAGGAAATTTATACCTCTGTGGCCTGTGACACTGACGATCAATATGTTCTGAACTTACAATCTTTGCTTTCTTCAGCTTCCTTACTGTTGTTTTTCTTGCACAACGATTCGTAAACGTTTTTCTTACTTTCTTTAAGGCTAGTACCAGCTGCGGATACTTTCATTATGTGAGTACAGTTGTGGTATTTTCGCCCATGTGTTTAGTTTGGACCAAATGTTTAAATTTTCGGTTTCGTTTGCTACTGAGGTAGAAAAAAAAACTGACCATCGCATGGATGTTTTAATAGAGGTCTTCGCTCCACAAAAGACTCAAAGAGAGCAACAAATAACGTACATGACTTGAAATCCCTGTTGTTATCATGGAATTGTATCCTTGTTCATTTAAATGCCTGAAGAGTGTAGCTGTCATGGTTTTCGTGTGGTTGCAACCGTTTTTGTTCTTTATTTTTTTTACTTTAGCGTAGGCTGTTATAAGTAGCTTGTTTTTTAGTTTCTCTGGCTCATTTTCCTCGATTTTTTTGACAGTATTTTTCTCTTAGCAACGCATTTTCAATACATTTAGCCAGAAAGACGTACTTTTTACTGTGTTCGGGGTTTTTGGAATATTTTTTTAATTTTTCTATTGTTGTTTTGCTTACAAAATTAAATCCCGTCGTCGTCTGCTGAAAACCATGGCCATTTTCTTGAATTTTTGTTGTTAAAACAACTCTAATCTGATTGGTTCTTGTTGGTTTCTTTTGTGTTTTCAGCCAATCAGAAAGAAATTGTAATTTGCACTCGTGTTACAAGTTTGCACTCGTGTTTACACATTTTGCACTCGTGTTACAGAAGAGCTCCACTCCTTTCTCAGCCAATCAGAATTGAGTAATTTTTTCGTGTATATTATTAGTTTACTTAAATCCCTCAGCTTTTCTTGTTATGTGAAGAGGACTAAAGGCAATCACAAAATTTAAGACTCCATGGCTTTGTCTGTCTTTTATTACCAATTCTTACCATGTAAGACTTTGACAGCAACTACCTGAGGTGCCTTTTCTGTGGATAACAAAGGCCGTTTTGAAATGTCAGTGTCAAACACCTCCAACCCAACTCTCTTCCTAAATTTTGCTTTGTAAACCACGCCAAACGCTCCTCTCCCCAGCTCTTCGTCGTATTCTATTTGCTCAGGCAGAATTTCCCACTTGTCAAGAGGAATGATCTCGCGTTGTGAGTAAGGTAATCTGGATAAAGGGGAAAATAATGCTGAATTAATAGTCCGAGCACAATACATCGAATGCAAATATGGCGGACCTCTCGGCCGGCCCGGGTCTAATTGCGCGAAAGCGAGGCCTCAAGAGTTTTGTTTTGACTGCGCGTCTTAGCGATTGAGTCGATCGATATGGTTTGCTTCGAGTTGTTGCATGCCTGAGGGCCACCAAAAAGAAGATTTTACTCTAGCTGGAATAGCCTTTACTTTCCTGAGATCTTTTCACAAAGAAAGTTAAGCATTCATGCGATTCGGCGCGGCGATGGGAAGCACTTTACAGCGAAAGTGTGCTCGCCTCACTTGCTTTAGATGATAGGACTCACGAAAGTATTTGAATGAAATAATTTTCACAAGAGATGGTGTTGTTCCAAGATGTTTGCATTGTCTGTTATTTATCCAACAAAAGCTAAACATTCTCGAGAACTGGAACATCCGCTGTGGACTGTAAGATCTTTTAGATTTCACTCTGAAAACAGCTGCATTAAAATATAACAACAACAACAATAACAATCGCCTGTTAATCCTACAAGCGTGGCCTGTGAAACTATGTAAGAACCAGAAGAAAGCGACATATTTCAAAAACGGTCCTTGACCAAAGTGCATTAAAAAAACTAACAGAGGAACCGTTGCCAACTCAGAAAGTAATTAAGAAGAAGCAAAAAGGTTCTGGCAGAGAAAGAGCGTGCAAGTATTCGAGCATTGTATTTGACCTTGCGCGTGATCTACTTTAGCAACTTGTCGAATGGTTTCGAGATAAACTAACAGCGATTTTCCAAACATTGCTTCTTTTATGGCACTGCTCAAACCCTTGAACACAGGATCGTGAAGACTGTGAATCCATTTCTTTCTTCGTAAGGAACCTTGGCAGAACCTTGGCAAAGGGAAGATAATTAACTTTCGTCTCTGCTGGAGTTAAATCTCCTCTTTGATGGCTCTTAAGCACGTAGCAACTCGAAGGAAACCATATTGATCGACTAAATCGCTAAGACGCGCAGTCAAAACAAAACTCTCGAGGCCTCACTAGCCTCGATTTCGCGCAACTAGACCCGGGCCGACCGAGAGATCCGCCATATTTGCATTCAGTGTATTGAATTACTCGAATACAGTAAACCTTACCAACAATTAAAAACATGGTGCTTGTAAATATGAATCATTAAGGTTATGGTAACCCGGTCTTTTTATTGTATAAGTAAAGAAGTGTAGAATTTTCGTTACAGCAATCTTGCCCAAGCTCCTTTACAAGGCCTTTCAAAATCCAGCGGCCTCTTCCGGATGAAGGATACAGACTCGAGTTAGAATGAAAGGCCTACTCTGGGACCTTAACTCGCCGCGAGATTGTGCGAGCTAATGCGAGTTTAGGCGAGTTAAGGCGAGATAAGGAAAAATTGAGCTCGCCTATTAGTTGCGAGTTTGTGCGAGTTAAGGCGAGTTAAGGCGAGTTAAGGGAAAATGATCCATCTTATGTTGAGGTTATAAGGCTTAAAACTTATAATATGCTTTAGTAACATACATATAAAGATGCCTTGGCATCTTTGTATGTCTTATATATATAGTAGGCTCCATGTTGTCCAATTACGAAAAAATTAAACCAAAAATTTCAGATGAGCTCCAAAGTTGAATGAAGCCAAATCTTGTTTAAATTTATTAACTGAAATATTTTCCTAATTGGACAAGCTTAAGTATGGATATGCTAGTGATATGGAGTCCTGTTCTTTATTAATTATATAGCATTTAGACTCCAAACTAGACCAGTTGGTGGCTGTATCATAATAATAATCATTGTCATCATCATCATATATTATTTATTAAAGCTATATAATTATTTGGCAGAGTAATAAATTACCAGTAGTGAGGAAAAAAAATGAAAACAAAACAATCATGAATTGATAAAAAAAAATGTAGCTGTAGTATAAGCACAGGTAGGATATTTAATTTAATTTTATTTATTTTTTTAAATCAATAACACTATGTTTTAATAGGCAGGTGAGCATAATAGGTATCACATGACATGTCATCAATTGTTATCACTAACTCCAGAATTGAAAAAAAAAAAAAAGTTTTTGCAGTCTGTGTCAATGTTCTTCAAAGAACTAGTATAAAAATCCGGGGAAGCTGACGAAATACAACTCAGCTGAGGAAATTTTTATGCCACAATCAATTTTACTGAAATGAAATGAAATTTCTTTCTCCTTGAAAATTACGACTTATCTTTAAGTCTTCCATTTGATCCATTCTCTCCACGTCACTGATGGTTTCCCTTGGAGTCCAGCTCAATTGTTTGTTTTCACTGCCAGAAATGATTGCCTTTTCGTTTCCTCGGATAATCTATTCTAATTTCTTGCAAATGAAGGCTGATGCCTTTTCGCAAAGACAGCAGTTCCCATATTTTAGAAACTCCCTCCTTAAACTTGGACAATCCTGTGAGAGACACCTTGATTTCTACAAAAGAAAGGAGGATCAAGTTAACTTGATAGTAAACTCTTGATCATTCTTAGCCTAGCAAAACAGACCATATTTTCTGTTTAGGCTTACTTATTTTTTACAAAATGTCAGAAAGTGTTAATAGTTGTGCAGAGGACTATACCTTATTTAACTTGATTAACAAGAAAACACTCTCTACTATCGGCTTTGTCTTCCAAACTCTTAAGAGTTGTCACTGATGAATCTTTTCTGACTTTCCTGCTTCGCATTTTTACCAAATGATCACCGGCTCAGGCGTTTTGTGCGTGTTTTTATGTCACGTACGCCACATTGAAGCTTCCAACCTAAAACTTGCCAGTGGACTGGGATCAACAAGGCTTTTATAGAGTTAACGTTGCAAGGGTAAAAGGCTTTAGCTTAGCTTACCTGCATGTGATACATTTCCAAACTTCTCGATTTAACATCAAAAGTTTTGCGCGAGTTCTCCTCCTTTTCTTCAGAAGTTTTCCCGTCCATCTTGAAAATTACCCAGAAAGCATATCGAGGACAATAGGCTGAGCGAGGGGGCCCTGGGAAGACACGAGTTACCAGTATCTTCTGGGTAATTTCAAAGATGGCGAACGAAGTTGGCTATCAATGCAAAATATTGTACCTTTAGCAATCCTTTATTCAGTTAAGGGCTAAATGTAACAAGTCTTCTGAATCATGCCTGGGTTATGGTTGCCAGTCTGAATACAATGTAGGCCATACAGGATGTCACGTTGAACCAATGTACAGATCTTCTATTACGAGGTAAATATTTATAAGAATTATTTATAAGAAATATGGACTGCAATCAGTATGTGGACTATTTAAAGGATTCTCGATTCTGGCTACATCCTAGCCTTTCATTGATGATTGTCAGCTGGAATCCTCATTAAGCTTCATCAGATTATAGGATGATACGTATGCTACTACTCTTCATATGTCATGAACAGCTTGCATGCATTATATTTGCAAAGTAATTAAACTTTCCATTACAAGTATCTTTTTTTGTAAATCATTAGCCAGCTTAAAACTAAAAATTTGATATTCTGGTATTATGTTTTTGTATTTCACTCTAAATTCGAGATTTCTTATTTTAAGCCAAAAATTAGAAACAAATCATAGGAGAATATTTTTTTCTTCAATTGAGAGATTCAAAGCAATCTTGAATTTAGAGTGTTTCTTTGTCTTGTGTAGAAGTGTAAGACTAAAACTTAAACTATTTTATGAAAACTTTTTCGTGGATTCACTGTTAGTGCTTTTAGTTAATGTCACTTACTTTGTGGACCAAAACACAAACAGTGAATGTGGGATTTGTTAGACCCCGTGACCCCATGCCTCTGGAATTTCTGCCATGCTTAGCATTGAAGCCTTTTCATTAGGCAACGAGTTAGTGCATGTTCAGGCTGTTCCTGGTAGTTCCATTGACAGCCCAGTTGTGACTCCAAGGCATGACAATGTTAAGTAAGAAAAAACCTCATCGAATCTTTAGTGGTGAAATACCCTTACCACAGAGGCTATTGGAATTCCAGAAGGGTGGGATTGGTCAATTACATATTTTACATATTTTTTTAAAGGTAAAAACCCTGTTTTTCTTTAAAAATCACTATCTGTTAAACTTTTGAAATTTGTGTTCTTTGGCGTCTTTCCTTTATGGAGTAATTGTGAAATTACACTGAGAGTAGTATGAGATATTAAAATTGGTATCCACTTGGCAGTGGCGAGATTGGGCGAGTTTGTGCGAGATAATGCGAGTTTAGGCGAGTTAAGGCGAGATAAGGAAATTTGAACATAATCTCAAGTTGCGAGTTAAGGCGAGTTAAGGCGAGTTAAGGTCCCAGAGTAGGCCTAATGAAGTGGGATCAGGCAGGCAGAGAAACAACAAACCATCCGAAAGAGGTGCCGGGAAAGGTAAGGGCAAGCCATACATAACAACCTCTGTGTCTTCTCTGGAAGATGATAATGAATACAGGAGGCTGTACGTACCATAAATACTCGTTTGGGCAAGACCACTGTAATTAGTCTCGACTGGTTATTATAATCCTTAGTCAATATGGTTAACCTGGCACTGGTGCATCGGAGGAATATGGCCGAAGCAGTAAACTGTTTTCCTTGAAAATTAATTATAAACAGCCAGCTGAGCGGCAGGATAAGGACAATTATGAAATGTTTTAAAAAGGACAGTCCAGTAATACTGATTTCTTAGACGCAATTATTTATTATTCGCATATTCGTAGGATTTTTCTCCCTCCTTTAAGAAACATAACGTTCTTTGATTTATCTTTAATAAAAGGTAGCCTTCTTGGTGTTAACTGTGCACCAACCGGAGTTGTAATCACGTGTTGTAATTTAATATTTCCAACAACAGCGCAGTAAAATTAAAAACAATAATTAACAATTAATGAATGAGGCTGAGTATCTTATGAAGAATTATGGAGATCCAGGAGGGTGTTATCCGTCGAGGCCGTAGGCCGAGGCGGACAATACCCTCCGAGATCTCCATAATTCTTCGTATGATACGAAAGCCGAATTCAATAATTGTTTTATTATTTATTCAAAATAATTCCTAGTTTAAAAACATGCTTACTTCCATCGATGCAGTCGATGTTAACTTCATCTTCGATAGTGCACGTTTAGGGTTGCTCGGGTCCGCAAATATTCTCCAATTAGCAGATGTCGCCCTTCGATTTGTCTTCTTGCTGTTCTTGCAATGTTTTTTCGCCTAGTTCTTACTCTTGAAACGACTGAAATGTCCGCCATTTTTGTTTTCACAACCAAAACAACTCAACCTCGTCCCCAGGTCTTCTCGGTTAACGGTGCATTAACGGGCAAGAACGCTGCACTTTTGACGTTATCAGTTCATTAAACGCAAAATTCTTCCATATTTGGTCATCTGTAGCTGGTTATGGTGAATTATGTGTGTACTTTTAGTCAATCAGAATCGGGGAAATATTTTGAATGAATAATAAGAATTAAATTCCTTAACAAAGGCTGGGCCTGAATTTTTTTTTCAAACTTTCCCCAATGCTGAAAAAATTCGTTTTCCCAAATTGCGCCCTCAATGTGTGAATCTTGGCCGTTCATTACTTTCTCGAAGGAAACTGCCATTCCCCTTTAGTTCCTAGTGACTGCATCCTCCATCTCATCCCTTTTCCTGACGCCTTTCTCCCTGGCCAGCTGGTGCCAATATAGGGTGATCTGTAAGGAAGCCTAATTGTTGCCATACAGACCTATGTCCTATGGCTAGATAATACAGAGTACGCCTTCATCTCCTAATTAGACTTGACTAAAGGACCAAATATTCAATGAAACTCAAGCGCAAGCAATTCTATCGCCAAGCCACAATAAATATAACATACACTAACTTACAAGGAAAACAAATATTGCAACCGCGCTTGTTTGTCCGCTTTTAGAGAAAACCAACCCTACTCCAAAACCAGACTACGATGAGCATTCCTGAGTGTAAACTTTTGCTTCTGTGTTTGTCGTATGCCTTCAACGACAGAAAAAAAGAAACCTAAGCACGCGACTGACCGAACACAAACGAGCGACGAGGAATGGCGACGTCAACAATCGCATTGCTGGGCACCATTTACAGACGAAACATCAAATTGACTGGGACTCTGCGACATGTATAACGTATTTTATAGACTACTATCAACGTCTTACTTTAGAAAACTGGTTTGCTAACTTAGAAAAAACGCCACTGAATCGTAGCCAACAGTTACCAGCACCGTACAAACGACTTATTGACGAGATCAAGCAAAACTAACTACGAGAGAACGACTGGAAACTGACAATTTGACTAACAATAGACGACGGATCTAATTGACCAATCAGATCAATAACCAGAGTATAATACCATCAACTGACGTGATACAACTCACTTTGACCCTGAAGATGACTACCGCACAGGTTGTTGGAAACGTCAGTCACTGTCAACAACAACAGTCCTATTCAGGACTACTTTCACCCGGACGATTAAACTCAACCTACTTTAGAAAAAAAATTATAAACGTGGTACAAAGTAGTTATCAGAGCTGCGCAAACTGCACAAACCTTTGAGTAGTCTTCTTTCTTCTGTAGCACGAGACGAAGATAGCGATAGCCAACAGCAAAATGGCGGTCACACCAAGTGATATGTAAATGATCTTATTAATGGAGGTAGAATTTCTTGGAGAAGGTTTCGTCGTTGCTAAATAGGAAATGATGTAAACTACTGAGTATTTTAAATCAGTGGCGAATGGGAAGCTTTTGCCAAAAAGAACAAATTCCAATTCTATCTGAAACGCACGGACGCGTTTCAAAGAGTTCTTAAGAACTCTAAGTGCCCCTTGGGTAAACAAATTACAATTTTACAAATTTTTTTTTCAATGTGGTTACATTTTATCTCATTGAAGAGGTTTAATCATGCACGATAGTAGTCTTTTCTACTGAGTATCCAGCCGTATAAACAGTTTCAACTGATGTCGAACAGCGCAGCGACGTGACTACAATGGAATAGGGGAGTTTCCACTACTCTTGCGCATGGTGTGCTCCCTCTTCTCCTATTTTCCTATTTTTACTGTATCACTCCGCGAATTTCAATTGACTTATTTCTTAATTTGAGACCGGGAAGCCCAGGCTTCATAAGCCTTCTGGTTTCTTCTGGGCTCCCTTGCCAACTTACAACCCCTCTATGCATTCTTGTATTGTATTACATTTTGGCTAAATAAAAATGAACTGAACTGAATAGCTGCTCATTACAGCGCTACCCCGGCATTAAGACGTTTCTGGTACTCTTACATGAACATGATCATAAAGCAAGTCCATGTGAGAGCTTCAACTGACGGTACAGTTATTTAGCTGGTTTTATAGATCCGGTTAGTAACCCATTTTACAGTTCCAGGTAAAAACGAGGCTGGAGTTGACCTTGTTATGATACAAACCTCCCTGCTATATATATATATTTATATATACATACACCCGTTTTCAAAATGGTTTTCATATAGAGATATATATAGATAGATATTTAGTTTTGTTTTGTTGCACGTGCGCCCGTGCGCATTTTTCACTTCTTATTGTCCAACTTGCGAAAAAAACTCCGTTCAACGTTAAATTCTCTCTTCGTCAGGTTCTTTGGTCCAATTTGTCAATAAAAAAGAGAATGCACGAATATTGTCTGAAATTCTCTGGATTTGCATTCTTTTGAAAATTAAGAATGCGGAATTCGGTCAGTTGTAGGTCATATAATTGTTGTAGTTACAGGATAAGGAGAAAATCATCAAAGATTTTCATTTTACAACAACGCAGATGAAATGTAAAAAAAAGTGTTTTCGAAACCGCTGATTTTTTTTTCTGAGAAGGAAGATGTGACGGTGGATGTCGCTATTGGATATGTGGGAAGGAGCAAAAATATCATAGCAGTTGATTAAAAAGAACCAAGACGTTGACTAGGTTCATAGAAGTAGATTTTATCATAACCATGATGAGCGTGTCATATATATATTAATGTCTCACCTTTTGTCGCGTAAAATCACGGCCTGTAAGGCAACGTCTCACTGAAGACAGAATAAACTTTCGGCCACAAATGTTTTCAAGTTAGTTTAAAAGTTTCTCTTAAGCACGCCCCTGGACAGCGCATTTTTAATACACACCGTCAATAAAAATGCTTCGCCACTTGCTTCAGATGCCATGACATTTGGCCTCACAATTTGGTGACGCCGCATAACTCGGCTGCTTCGCGGGCTGTTTTCCTCATTCCCAAAATCAGTCATATAATTCGCCATTGCAAATTTGTATTGCAGGGCGGATGCTTTTTTCTAAAAAAAGCTCAAACGACATGTTCTTTTCAAATTGGAACAAAGAACCCGACGAAGAAAAATTTTATCGTTGAACCTACTTTTTTCACAAGTTCGACAATAGCAAATGAAAAATGCACACGGGCGCACGTGCAAGAAAACAAAAGTACATATCTACCTATATATCTCTCTATATGAAAAGCTTTTTGCAAAAGGGTGTATATATATAGTATGTGAACTACTCAAATCCTGAGTGCATGGGTGTTTGGACTGTTCGATATATATATATATATATATATATATATATATGTGTGTATATATATATATCCATCGAACAGTCCTAGAAGCAATCTAGTTTGTCGTGTGGTTTATAGCCAGAGTGAGACAGGATGGCAGACTGTACTTAATGCGGGAGTACACCATGTTATGATTTTGAGAATTGCACTGTAAGATCAGAAACTCTAATATAGTCGTCCTCTTTTTCCAGTATTTTAAAGAGTTTTCCTCTTAGTTCGCTTTTAAATTGATTTTTTTAAGTGTTTTGATAGAAAGTGGAATACTGTTCCAAATCAAAGCATCGGAAATAGAGAAGGCTCGCTTCATATTTTCAGTTCTGACTTGTTCAACATAGTAGTTTTCCCTAGTAACAGATCTAGTCCTGTAACTGTGGACATAAGACAGTTTCGTGAACATATTCTTAATGTTATCAGGAGCGAGATTATTATGGACGTCGTACATTAAAAGGTTCATAGCGAGAACGATATCGGCAGCTGTTTTGTTTCTAAGAACAATGGAACTGCATGAGTTCTTGGTTCAGCAAAGAACATTAGCCCAAGGGCTCTCTTCTGGAGAACCAGTAGTTTATAAAGATGCGTTTCAGCAGCATGACCCCTAGCACAAATACCATAACTGATATGAGACAAAATTAAAGAGCAGTATAAAGTGAGAAGTACATGACGCGGAACAAAATGTCTGAGCTTGGCGATAATTCCGATTGTTTTACTGACTTTTTGACATAGGTGATCTATATGAAATTTCCATGAAAGGTTCGAATCAATGAGTATACCAAGGTATCTAATACAATTTTTCATTTCTAACGGTTGACTGGTATTTGAATTATTATTAATTATTTTGATATTAGGATGAAAAGGAATAGTCTTTTGGCGTGGACGAAAGATGATATAGTTACTGGTTTGTTAGCGTGGGTACGTGAAAATACGCGTTGGTAAATGTTTGTTTCAATGCAGAACAGGGTTGTTAATCTTATTCGTATTGGCTGCAACATATATCTGAGGAATACCAAAGATAAATGTGAATTATGGGGATACGTAAAATCGAACAAAAATGACTCCCGCTTCGCCAACAATGAATCTTGAATTATGTAAACTTCCTTGCGTGCATCTTACTCGCTTCCGATTGGCTCAAAAACATTCAGCTACTGTCAAAGCTCACACATGCGCACTATCGTGACACAGTCCCTTTAAGCCATTGTTAAAAAAGAGCGGAGCTGATCATGAGAACTTTTCAAATTTTCGGCCAGTATCGAATTTGTATTGTCTATCTAGAGTCACGGAGAAAGTAGTGGCAGCATAATTAAGTGATCATCTTAATGGTAAAGAGGGTTTACTTGAAGATTTTCAATCAGCGTATAAATGTTATCACAGCACTGAAACCGCACTTGTCAGAGTCCATAATGACATTTTGAAAGCTGTTGACGACAACACATCTCTTATTCTACTATTGCTTGACTTATTGGCTGCATTCGTAAACTGTCGATCACACGATTTTGGTATCAAGACTGGCGAATCGTTTCGGCATTAGGGACACTGCTAAATTGGTTTCGTTCATATCTTCAGTTACGTAAGCAGTTTGTTTTTGTTAATGGTATTGATTCGCCACTAAAAGATCTGCAATACGGAGTACCGCAAGAAAGCGTGTTAGTTCCTTTACTGTATTTACTTTACACAAGTCCGTTGGATGATAAAGCCAGAAAGTATGGCATACCATTTCATCTGTATGCAGTTGATGGACCTATATACATCCATGTTTCTCGTTTACATCTAACTGCCCTAACCATTCATCCTACGCGAAGGAGACAGTTGAGCTGTGTGTTAAAGATATTGGCGACCGGATGCTGTGTAATAAATTTAAGCTGAATAAAGAGAAGGCGAAACTTCTAGTTGTTAGATCAAGATATCGACCACGTCATCCCCTCAACCACATCCAAATCGGAGATGATGTTATCAGTCCCTGTGAACATGCGAAAAATCTAGGAGTTGGATTTGATCAGTATTTCGATTTTAGTGAGCACGTTAAAATGACCTGCAAGATCGCGTTTTTCCGCATTTGCGGTATTGCAAAATTTAGACGATATTTATCCCATGACACTGCCAAGACTATTGTTCACACTCACATAACCTCGCGTTTAGATTACTGTAATGCCCTGTACTATGGTCTTCCAAAGTATCTGATTGATAGACTTCAACTTGTGCAGGCCTACTCTCGGACCTAAAGTCGCCCAAAGTCGCCTTAAGTCGCCTTAAGTTGCCTTAAGTCGCCTAAAGTTGCCTAGTTGCCTTAAGTCACTAAATCATTCAAATCTTAACGAGGTTCAAATTGTCTTGTAGTTATTACTTTTTTAGTTTTCTATTTCTACAATGCATGATTTCTCATAAAGTGTGTAATAACCCGTGTTCAATAATATTAGCCACAGACCCACCCCACCCCCCACAAAAAACTCCCACGGTGACTTAAGACCCATTACTTTCTTCTCCAGCCCTCTAATTTATGCATTTAATTACTTTACGCAATTTAATACACGTAATAATTAGTCGTAAGCAATACAAGAATAATCATTCCTGTATTGTTTATGCAAAAATGACAACATATAGTACACAACTTTATCCAGTCACTTGTACAGGTATTTTATTAATTTCATCCGGGAGGTTTGTCTCGTATTTCTGAGTAAAAATATTGTTTAAAAAGGCATTTAAAGGTTCAAGTTCTAGCTTAATTACATTAAACAGTGTGCAAAGAGAGTAGCCAGAGTAGTGTCCAGGCAATAGCCCTGGGGTACTGGATTTTATGATTGGGCTAGTGAACTGGATGCGTTTTCAACTTGCCTGGCTGGCAAGTAGAGTTTTTTAGGGAATTCAGATTACAGAAGAACTGTAATCAGTCTCATTCATAAAAAAAAAATTGGGGTTAGTCAAAATGGCTTTCAGGCTAGTGTATGCTAGGCAAGCTGTAAAGCTGACTTTCTTTGCACCCTGAACAACATATAATTAAAAAAGCGAGTCTCTTTTCTACTGCTTTGTGAGAGTCCAACACTGAAAGACATTTCAAGTAACTAAGATCAATACAGGGAGGTTGCAGTGAGGAAAAAAAAAAACAATTATTGCCGCCACAACATTAATCTAAATTTTCTGGTAGTTAATACATGTCTAAAGGTCAATCGAAAAAAGTGTCAATGTAAATTACCGACCCAGATTTTAAGAGCAACTAATGATAAGTTTTTTCTCCAGCACAACCTCTGATCTGTATTGACCGTGGGATTATATCCATCTATCATTGACAGAAACACAATCACTCTTATAAACTTGAACACTTAGCCTTAGCCAGAAATTCAAGAAATTCAAGCTTTGTACATCGAAGGTGCGTAAAACTGCTCTTTGTTTATGTTATCGTGATTGCTCCTTGCCAAACGATTTGATGTAATTGACCATTATTGATGAAGAACGTAGAAAAGCGAAATAATATTGTTCTTTCCTCCACGTTATGGACGCCCAGAAAGTATTGTGTTTTGATCACGTGACTAACTGGTCTGGAGGCGGGGAGAGGGCGGGACCGAGAAATAATGGAAATAATGGGAGAAGCAAAATGGCGGATAGAAAAGTGCTCTTGTTGTTGTCAATTGTACGTCGCGTTTTCGTTTAAAGATCTCCTTTTAAATGGAAATTTCTGACATAATAATGGAAACGTTTACACTTGGTACTGCCATCGGTTTTTTCCTTTTGTGCTGAGAGCGTAAACGCTGCCGCGTGGAACAGAGCAAGGTTGGTTGAAGCTAAGCTTAGTTGTTTCTGCTGGTGCATAAATTCACTAATGAAATCAACCCGACTGGAAAGTTTCCAAAGAAACCATGGATAAGAGAGTACGGTTCACTAGCGAAGCAAGTATTTGGAAGTGTTTTGTTTGACTGAGACAGGAAAGGAGCAATATATATACGGCGAGAACTACAAACTTTTTGTTTTGAATTCATTTGGAAAAACACCCTCTTAGCCAAACGTGTGGGGACAAACATTGGCAGAGCAACTGCCAAGACATACATTGGAGATCGTCATTTCCATAATGTGCGATATCGATAAGTGATTTTAGATGTTTTAAATTAATTACTTAAATGTTTGTTGTCAAATTATGAAAAAAAGACACTTCAATATGAAGTTTTTGCTACATGTCAGCTTACAGTATTTTACAGAGATGTATTGAAATACTCTACTTTAAGGGTTTTATTTTTACTTCGGCGGAGCGCGAAGTAAAGGATTCGCGACGCTCAGGAATGTATCAAAGTTGCAATTTTTTGACAAGATTGGGCACGCAAAGTCTGTAGGTTTTCGGTTCTGTTCGGCTATTTGACGAAGTGAGAGCCGAATTAGTTCGAGATATCTCGAGATCACTTCGATTTCTTTGATTTATTCTTTAACTTTTTCGAGGAAGAAAGAATTATTATTTTGGCATTCCCGGGGTTTGAACCGACTCACCTGTGTGACCCGTCAGATCAGAGGGGAATCTAAGTTGAGGGATTAGCCGATTGCGCTACTGCGACCCAAGGTAGTTTGAGATATGAAAAATAGTTATGAAATTATGCACTACTTTCGGGACAAGATTGGGCGTGCAAGTTCGTGACTTTTCTGCTTGTTTCAACTATTTCCCGAAATGAGACCGGACTACTTCGTGATATCTTGAGATCACTTCGAGTTTAGTCTTTAATTTCTCGAGGAATAAATAGAGGATATTTCGTGGCTGCGCAGAGACACGAAATTTCTCTTCGAGTGTTGAAAAACATTTCACAAGTGAGCCCTCCTTTCGAACTGTTTTGTGATGAATTTAATGTTACAAAATGCTGCACAAAGACATTTTGTCTGTGTTGCGTGTTACGTAGTAAAATTGCTTTCATGCGTTGCGTGACCTTCTCGAACGTTCTCTACGTTTTTAGATTATTCATGAATAATTAATTAGGACATGTTTACATTTCAGCATGAGTCAGCAGATTTGCATCAGTTACTGAAATCATAAAATATGTCGAAAAGCTACTACTATTCGCCTGTTTAGTATTTTCTAGAACCTTATGTCAAACGGTATACAAGTTCCAAGTGAGCTATTTTGACGAACTAAGTTTTTTTCCCACGAGCTGGACTGCTGTGTCTAGTCAAGTGTGACGAAGGTCGATTTTCAGGTTCTGTGTTTACAAGTTCGCGGAAGCCGTAAGATATCTGAAGTTCAAGTGAGAGTTTGTTATTATTGGTAGAGGCTGTTTAGTTTTACTCGAAGTTCAAGTCAAGTTTGTGTTGGCGAATGCTGTGTTTTAAAGCTCTGTAAAGGCTATGTTCCTTTGGTTTTAAACTTCCTTGTGTTAATCCGACATCCCTGCGTGCTGATAGTCAGTGAATAATTATCCTCAAAATATTCGAACTCGTGACTTTGAGTTTTAGCCAATTTCAGGCTCAACGTAATTGACTCCTTACCCACGCCTTACATATCTTTAATCAGTACATGGACTGCTATGCTATTTTTGAAGCCTGATGTGACTAAGAAAAATAGAGAATTGATTTTTTTAGAAGGATTTGTATGGCGTCATCAGAGCATAACTGGGCTAATATCTCGGAGCCAATTTGTCCCGAAATGCTAGTTTTTGACAAGTAGGCCTCTTGGATGCTGCTCTTTTCAGAATACCCTGACAAATCCCATAATTTCACAAATTAACACCTCACTCTTACCGTATTTGATTTCTTACTATTTCTCTGCATTTACAATTAATTAGTTCCACATCCACGACGCCGAAGTGTACGCTCCGTAGCGTCTTGTTTGGAAAAAGAAGTGCAGGAACCATTGATTTTTTGTCCCTTATATTATAAAATAATGCATTTAAAGACCAGGAGAAAATTTACCCTTTTGGTTGCTTCTAACTCAGATTTTGTCTCTGCTAATGTAATACTAAACCAACACCCTTCATATTAGCCTGTGCCACAGCTAGAACTAAACTCTGGGTTAAGTCCATCTGCAAAACAGTGGCAAAATCCTAGTTCTGGGCCCCCTGTGTGTGTATCAGGAGTAGAAAACATGCCAGGACTGGACTGTTAAAAATGCCATTGTCCATTTGCCTAGACTACGAGTAGTCCCCCACTTTTCCTCAGAGATAGTAGAGCAAGCGAAACGCGAGCGCACGTGAAAATCACCCGTCGTATCCCCTTCCAAATCAATTAAGAGCATCCGATGGGATTCCTTCCCTCATTGAGCTGCCATTACTCTTGTCATCGGTAAACTGCGGAGGATATTTATTGCAAGCAAAAGAGAACCCAGATACTTATTTTCTTCACGGATGTCTAGCGTGAAGAACTTGATAGTGTAGCAACACACGACTTTCATTCATGCCAAAATGCTGCTTGTTCCAATGAATGTTTTTCTCTGACGGGTAGATTATGCTCTGGAGGAAAACGTTTTGACTGAGCAAATGTGATTTTTGCCGCTTATTTCATACTGAAAGGTCGTGACACGCATATTAATTTTCTGCGGTTATTGTTTATGGTCGGCATGATGTGTCCTCTGATGCAAGAGCATTTTCTTTCACCTCTTTTGAAAACAAAAGCTCTTCAATGCGGCTAAATAGGAGTTTTGCGTTGTTTAATTTCTCTGGCGGTTGCCTTCTGGATATGAATAATTTAAAGCGATTTTTTTGGCCGTGAACTGTGACGATTTTCTGCAATGTTTTGTCACGCTGGGTCCAGCTCGTCAGCGTTTTTAGCAGGACGGTTATATCCAAATCTCGAAGAATGGACTGCAGCTTAAACTAAAACTACATCAACTATGGAAAACTGCGATGTGACTCAGTCATGACTGCTCATGAATTTTAACTGCCGCTTGTTTTTCTGGAGATAATGTGAGTCTAATAATGTGATAACTTTTGAATAAGCTTACAGCCTTGCGACTGTTCTGTTTTTCCCACTTTGTGGTCAGGTAAGACCATGGTTTCAGTC
>NC_133210.1:6755862-6770862 GCF_958299795.1 Porites lutea
AGGAGGGGTCAGGAAAACAGGATTTAAGGGTGGTGGTGGGGTGAGGCTTCCTTTTTAATTGTTACGTTGAAAGGATTGAGGGGAGTGGAGAATGCTGTCGTTGCTGTCGAAGAATCTTGTGTGCTTGATGTTAAGTATGGAACACCGCTGATTATTTCTTCTGGTCGTGTTCTTGTATTTAATTGTTCTTTAAAAGCCAGGTATCTCTTTTGCAAGTGAAAGTATCGCTTAGGTTTCCCATCGTCCCGAGGTGTCGCGGAGTTCCGCGGAGAACTGAAAACTAGCTAGGAGGCCTGACTTCAAAGGAGGCTTGGCTACTCAGTAAAGAGATAGAAACTGTGACTTGAAAACGTGGTCGAAGCAAACATTGACTGAGATTAGTTTAATTTCTTGTAGTGTTAACAAAAGTTTATTTCAAAAGTTTAGTATTTGCATCCTTGGCGACATGTGGTAGCAAGCGAGGTTGTAAACCGTTTGTACGTGGAACATGAGCGGATGTATTCGTCAGCGTTTAGGTCCGACGAAGAAGCGACTGAAGGATCGAATTAAACAAACTCAAGCCTTCCTCCAACATGATGTTACTCTGGATGAAAGTGAGAACAAAGCCAATCAATTACTCCTTAAGTTGGAAGGAAACCTCAAATCTTATAAAGATTTACTGTAACAGCTACAAGAATCATCCAAGGAAGACGAAGCTAAAAGCTAGCGACTGGAAAATGAAATGGAGGAGTTCAGCATTCTGGAGCTTGATGGAGACGAGGTTATTTGCGATCTTAAAACACTTCTGATAAATATTGCTAAACGAAAACAAGAGACAACTGAAAAGGAAGAAAAACAGAGGGAAAGAGCTCATGAAAGAGAACTTCAAATGGAAAAACTTCAACAAGAAAAGGACCTTCACCTTGCAAAACTTAATCAAGAGAAAGAGATTCAAATGGAAAAGATGAAGTTGGAATTGGAAATTTTGAAGAAGAATGAAATAGACAAACAGCGTGACATTCCATTTAGAAGACTTACTTCCCCGAAGCATTTAAGAGCACAAATGGAACTGTGAGCAAGAAGGATTACAAAAATCAACTAGGCATTCAACTTCATTAAGATGCACTACTTCATTGCCATGAAAGAAAGATTCATGCTGAACTACCTCCTGATGCAGTATATCCAATACTTCTTCCCCAAAGGAGCCACTTCACGCCACTACTCATTAAGGAATACCACCAGAAGCTGTTTCATTTCGGTGTTTGTCATACGTTAGCTCAACTCAGAAATGAATATTGGATTCCTCAGGGAAGAGCTGAAGTAAAGATCTATCTGTAAGAGATTTCAAGGTGGACCCTTCAGACTTCCATCAATGTCTCCATGGCCCAGGAAGAAAGTAGCACAATCTGCCCCATTTACCTATACTGGTTTAGATTATTTTGGCCCTCTTTATATTTAAGGTGAAAGTTCAAAAGAAAAGGTTTGGATATGTCTCTTTACCTGCTCACTGTCAGAGCCAGCCATTTGGAACTGGTAAAGGATATGACTGCTGAGCAGTTCCTGCTTGCACTCAGACGATTTATAGTAAGAAGAGGAAAACCTACACAGATTATACTAGATAATGCCCACAATTTAAGCTCGCGAAAACTGCCATTGATAAAGCCTGGACGGAACCAATTTCACACCACGAGGTGCAAAGTTACACTGCCAACCAAGGAATTGAAAGGAACTTTATAGTGGAACTGGCCCCTTGGATGGGTGGTTTTTATGAGAGACTAGTTGGCACTGTTAAGGGAGCTCTCAAGAAATCAATTGGCAAAATCTACCTGACCGAGAAGAAGCTTGAAACCTTTCTAGCAGAGGAGGAGGCTGTTATTAATTCTCGCCCACTTGTTTACGTCGGTGAGGACCTCGGTTCTGGATTTTCGCTTACTCCAGCAGACTTCTTAGGTCTCAATCCCGAGTCAGGGATTCCGGTGATCGAGATCCATGGCCCCCATGATCCAGACTATGGAAAGAAGAGCTCAATCGATAAATTAGTAGAGATTTGGGGTAAAGGTCAGCAACACCTGAATTCACTTTCGAAAGTCTGGAAAGATGATTACTCACTTAACCTCCGAGAAAGACGCCAAACACATGTAAAGGGTCCTCGAATTCAAGCAGCAGAAGAGCCTAAAGTAGGCAGTATAGTGCTTTTGAAGGAAGATTTACCACGTGGGGTCTGGAAAATGGCAAAAATTACTGAGCTGATTTCAAGCAATGACGGAAAGATCCGGGCAGCCAAAGTTCTTCTTCCAACCAAGAAAGTACTCAACAGACCCCTAAATCTACTCTACCCGTTAGAATGTGATAGTGGTCGAGAAAGAAACTGAGGAAATTACCTCGAACACTTTGCGTCCCACTCGAGCGGCAGCAATTAGAGCAAGAGAACAGATGCAAAAACTCCTTTCTTCCGAAATAGGAACTTTTACTACGATTCAGGACTTTCTTTCTTTCTCTATCCTGCTCTGGAATTGACTCCAGAAATTCTTTCTAGTTCGACCCCCATTCTCTCAGATTCATGGATGATTCTTGAAATACATCTTTTGATTCTGGCTAAAACTCTCTTGCTTCTTTACTTGAATTGACTCCAGTCAAAAGATTGTCCACATACATGTGTTTCATAATCTTGTCTGCAGTAGGAGTTCCAACTTGTTCTAAGTGATGGAGAATAGTGGCACCAAGCAGAAAAGGACTTGAGATAACTCCAAATGGGACCCTCGTAAGCGATAAATTTGCAAATTGTCCTTGGACAGTGGCTTAGTAGGATCTTTAAGCCACAGGAACCTAGTGACATCTCGATCTGCAGGTTGGAGACCTACCAGCAGAAAGGCCTTTTCAATATCTGCTGTCAGTGCTACTTTGTAAGTCCTGAATCGTAGTAAAAGTTCCTATTTCGGAAGAAAGGAGTTTTTGCATCTGTTCTCTTGCTCTAATTGCTGCCGCTCTAGTGGGACGAAAAGTGTTCGAGGTAATTTCCTCAGTTTCTTCCTCCTGGCTTGGGAGTGTCGCGGAGTTCCGCGGAGAACTGAAAACTAACTAGGAGGCCTGACTTCAAAGGAGGCTTGGCTACTCAGTAAAGAGATAGAAACTGTGACTTGAAAACGTGGTCGAAGCAAACATTGACTGAGATTCGTTAAATTTCTTGTAGTGTTAACAAAAGTTTATTTCAAAAGTTTAGTATTCGCATCCTTGGCGACACGAGGATCGTTTCGAGAAAGCACGTCATCCAAGTTGCCTGTGTTCTTGCATAGCTGGAAGAAGCGGGACCGGCGAAAGATTTTGCTGCTTTAGATATTTTAGAAGCTCTTGAGGGATATTTTCTTGAAACCCTACTTGGTTAAAGCCTCCTTTAATGGGCAGAACGTTTGTTTGCTGTCGACAATTATCTTGAGTATTAGTTTTCACATAAATCAACAGATAACCAAAAGTTCTTTTTAGAGCATTTCGTACTGATTTAAAAAGAAATCAGTCTGCCGGGGATACGCTTGCTTGGCCAAAGCCAAGATTTGCAATTTGTCTCGTGGATTCTTGAATAACACCAAATAATGACTGTTTAGGCTTATGCTGCGGCTACCTTTCGCCTAATGAAATAGATTTTGCACGATATAAATCACGCTTAGATTGCAATGATGATAACCACGAGTAAAGAGGTTCACAATTCGCTTGTCTTTACTGGCGTCAATAATCTGATCATCAAACACGATCAAATTCCGTTTGTTCACATCAAAATAGGAATCCTGCTCCAAAGCTGTAGGAATTCCCTTGACGAAATTCAATGTGTGGCATGGCGACTGGCATTTCTGTATAAGCAGGCTGCCATTTTGAAGAACACCAAACGATCCTCTCCGGGGGAGGGTAAATTGCTTCTGAAGCTTGAACCGAACCCAGGTCGATTTTCCGGACCCGGTCATTCCGGCAATCATGGAGGCGAAAGGATGCTCGAAGCGAAACTGCTGACATTTCAGTGAAAACATTGCGGTGTTTAGACATCACGTACCTGTCCATATTATCTTTTCCACTAAAGAATTTTTGGCAGACAGAACAGAATCAACTTCTGTCAACTCCTCAGGAGCAAAATGCTGACTGAGAAGGAGGTAGAATGTTGCGCGTTTATATAGGTTTTCAGGTCATAAAATTCTATTGTTTTTCCTCCTCCTCCTCCTCCTCATTTCTATTTCTCCTCATTTTTATCCTCCTCCTCCTCATTCTATTATTTTCTATCCTTCGCCCACTCGTTTCATTTTTTTTTTGTACAGGAGATTCTATAAAAGACTGCCAACTGCCATCATTAGTTCATTTTGTATCAATATCTCGTGTAGTAAACAACAATCTTCGCTTTCTTCAGCTGTTAGCTGATTGCCCTGCTCATCAGCGCCAGTTTTTTTAAAAGACGACTTCTCCACAACAACTACATGCACTAGTCCAAGTCTTATACAATATAGTTAAATAAGCGGATTTTGCAGTCACATGAGGATGCTTTACTTGACCTGTCCAGACCAAATGTCCCTTACAAAACAAAGAAGAGAGTCCTTGTTTAAGAGGGTAGAGGTTTTATTGAAGATTTATTGGCCCGCGTTCTTTCAAGCTTAGTGTTTCTAATGCTATAAAAGAGGTGATCATTCGAAGCTACGTCTCCCACCGGTACTCGTCAAAATGAAGAGAAAGATAGATTTGGTTGAAGAAGAGCACGAGAGTGAACATGAAGAAGGCGAAAGTTCTGGTGATGAAAGCGAAGATGAAGAACCAAGAATAAAAGATGTTTTGAATCATCTTTCCCGAGCGGTGTCGGAAAAACGTGCTTCTGATTGCTGCGTAGTATGGCCGCTTCCAAAGATATTCTTTTCTGGACACCCCGCGGACAACTACTTCGAAATAAACCTATAATTCCTGTCACAAACATCGCCGAGCTAGTTGAGTAGGTGTTACTCCCTTATAACAATGAAATTACCAAGCCTCGTGCGCTGAATACGTTTCTAGATGGACTTGCAGAGTTAGGAATCGGTAAAGGTTTAATCTAGAACAAAAAGTTGCTAAGAGATTTAATGAAAAGGAAAAAGGCTACCGAAATGCAGAAAATACTTCCGAGAACTAGAGTAATAATGAGGAGAGTTCATCGGATATTGAAAATCAAGAGGGAGAGGATGTGGGTTCTGAGAATGGCGTTGAAGCTGAAGACACCCAAGAGAGCGACAACGAAACTAAAAACGACAGTCATGAAACACAAAGTAGTAGCCCTGAAACGTCCACCACCTTTCACTCTGAAAGTCCCTGTGAACATTGTGAGAACTCTAATGAGTACGGGACATTGATCATGAAATGTCCTAAACGCTTTTGGCTCGATTACTACAAGATTTGTCCCATATGAGATCACCAGTCCCCCGGGGAGAGAAATTACGTTAAGGAGGGCTTTCTTCGGTGTCACTATAGTGGAGCAATTACACACAAAAACGCGAGGACGTTGGCAACCAAATTCTATTCTATTTAAGAGGATTAATTAATTTCCATTCCTTTCAAATCACTTTGTATTTGACTCTTTTTGTTGTTGGTTTTTAATAAAGTTTTTAAAACGGTATCTCTTGCCTGGTTTTATTGCTAGCAATTATTAGTCGCGTGTTTCAACTGATCCTTGTTCAATTATTTTATGTTTTTATTGTTTTTATGATAAATAAGTCAAGGTGCTCCCTTGGGGTTCTTACCAGGGCGGATAAAGGTTGGGCGGTGAAACGAGCGCGTCCGAGCAAAAAGGTGTGATGCAGTGGACTGGGACTCTGCTTAGAAATGTCGCTTGTTTTCGACTTCGGTCAGGGCTTGTGATGTGGTTTGTACATTAGACACTGCCGCTGTCACTGAATTATGGCGGCTTGAGTTGTTTTCTTGCACTTCTTCCTCGTTCCTTTCTGCTGGTACGCTGTCTCCGAGAGGCAAATGTTGCTATTTTTTTGCGGGAGGTTTAGTTGCATTTGGAGTAGACAAACATCTCTTTCAAAGGGTTTCTTTTATTACTTCCATGACTCTACCACTGAATTATATTTTCGTTCTGCTACTCGCCAATATCGATGTTATTCCAAAACAAAAACAACTAAGTACTGTCTGAAACACGAAGGAAAATCTCAACCATGTCATCCATGGCAAAACTAAAAGACAGCAGATCGTGTTTCATAACTAGATGACGTGTATTTTATAAATGCGTGCAGCTCGTGCAAGGTGAAATTATGCTAATTTCAATCACCATCATCCTTCCTTTTAATTTTGAAAAAAACATCTCATACGTCTTTCTGTTTCTTCGAAACTTCAAAATTAGTTTCCCCTCAGTTTTTACTGTTTACCTTGTTTTGTTTTAGAGAGAAAAACGGAGAAAAAACCTTACAACTAACCTCAATAAAGACTCAATAAATTTTGTTTACATGCGGTTGCCGGATTTGCAACGCATTGCGGGAATCGCCATGGCGCGTTGCATCCGAGAAGCAAAGTTTGAAGAAGTACAACGCCACTATATCAATATATATCAATCTAATTTTTTGTTATGCTATACAAAATTTATCCCCCTTTATTATATGTAAAAATTGAGGTTAAGAAGTGTTAAGCTTTTGCAAACGAAACGGCGAAAGACGATTAGGTGATATTTAGTGGAAGGAGGAGGTATTCAACACTTTCAAATTAAACTCAAATTTTGGCATTATACGACCAACAAGTTTGACTTATAGACGTACAGACACAAACATATGAAAATGTTTATTGACATTGTTATGAAACGAATTTATCTATTTAACATTGTAGCCTGAAATTACAGAAAGAAAATAGGCTTTCCGGTTTGCAAAAAGGAAAATTTCGCCGGCCTTCAAGCGCACCGGAAGCGCGGAAAGAGCGCTCGTGCCAGTCCTACTCCGCATCACACATTAAATGAAGAGCGGAGCGCTCGTTTCACCGCCCAACCTTTATCCGCCCTGGTTCTTACTGCAGGGCTGAACTAATTTGCATGCAACGGTGGGCTTGTGAACTCGAATAATTACCTGGCTAACGGCGCGTGAAACGCTGAGACTTATAATTTTTCATTTTCGAGATAGAACGGAGAAAAAGGTTTTGTAATAGTCAAACAAAATTGAAATAAAGAGTTTTCGGCTCCACTGTGTGTATGTGTGTGTGTGTTCTGTTTATATATCCGTTTTTTAGCGCTAAATAGAATCTTTCCTATTCGCGGGTAGTGGAACAGGCGTTCAAAAGGGCTTGAAGCTCATCAACGCACAGGCCACCCAGACGAACATTTACGCTTCACCATGACCGCAAACTGGCAGGATTAATACACGACGTAAATATTAAAGCTTAGTGACCGCGTCCGCGCGACAACGCAGCACTTGCTATGGGAGGGATAGTACTATTGCTTCTGGGTCAATCAATCAGGAAAATAATATTGAAGCCCTTGTAATTTTCAAAAAGATCCAGTTTGCCCCAGGATCACCGAACAAATACGAATTTTATAGCGGAGCTAAAAAAAAAATGAGCAGCAGTGGAAAAAGTGAACAAGAACATGTACCACATTTTCTCCATAAAACGTGAAAACCAGGAAGTTTCTGGACGTTTCACGTTGTAGTCATGCAAACAACGGCAAGGAAATGTACAAAAAAAAAAGTACTGGAATTAGACCTATTGTTGTTTTTCACAGTTCTGGTGAAGGGCATCCAACGACTGTTTTCTGTAAAATGTCTGTTCGGAGAAGCAAATTTTGCCTAGAATTTTCTTTTACTTGGCTAAAAATTTCTAGATGACCATTCAATTCACGTACAATTTTCGAAGCTCATATAATCACGCTAATAAATTCCCTACGATTTTCTGAATTTTAATTTTTCACATTTCACTCCAAGGGTTAGGCTATTTTTTTTTTCTAAATTTTCGGATTCAAAAATAAGATGAAAGAAGGAATCTGAAAGATTATCTCCTTCGTAATAAGTTAAATTGCATCTAAATTTTATAGCGCCGCTTAGAATGCATTTCTTTAGAGCTAAAAGTACTTTATGAATAGCTAAAAAAATGATTTTCAATGTATTTGAGGAAACCGTCGTTGGGTGCCACTGTCTCGTTGCCTTCTCCGCTTAGCATTACACGATTTTATATTAAGTAGTAGCAAACTATGAATATTATCGAGAGTTTCGCTTTTAGCCCTCCTGACTAAATCTATGCCGGTATTAGCGCCGCTTAGAAGCACTTTTAAAGATCTAAAGTACTCTGGACAGCCTTAAAAGTGTTTTCAATGCATTTAGGGGGAAATCGCCGTTGGGTGCCCCCGAGTTTTGAAAATAATAATGATAAAAAAAGATATCGTGCACATAAATTTTACTTAACCATATCTTCAGCTGTATCTTCTATTCAGCTGCATAGTCGAGGCCAGATTTTGCATTTTTCCTGGGCGAAAAATCCTCGTCCTCCTTCACCATAGTTTGGACAACATATTGTGGAGTATAAGACGTAGTTCTGGAAAGAACTGTTTATTTAATTAGTCCAAGCAAATAGGTCCCGTAGAGTCAAGAACCTATGCAAGCGGCTGGACGAACAATGTAACAGCAGCTGTGACAGCGAACGTTAGAAGAATTCGAACTTGAAAACCAGGGCCGCCCCGTTGAAAACTTACGGACGGTCGCGCGATCGCCTTTTGTTTTCTAGTCAAAACTAACGCAGCGGACTCCCGCTCAGTGTTGATTGACCTAGAAGCAATAGTACCATCCCTCCCATAGCAAGTGCTGCATTGTCGCGCGGACGCGGTAGCTAAGCTTAAATATTCAGCGTCGCGTATTAATCCTGCCAATTTGCGGTCATGGCGAAGCGTAAAGGTCAACAGTGTTTGTTGATGAGCGAGCGATTATCGTGCAGTTGCGGTGGGTTTTGTGGAGCCAACGAGCAAGAAGCCGGAGCACACGTTACCTATTTGGAGCGGATTTGGCGATTATTCTTAAATTTATAGCGCTTCGCGTGGAGGCACGTGGAGATGGTCCTTTTGGTTTTTAGCCAGCCTTTAATTCTTCTTTAGTGGATAGTACCTAAGATTGCAAAACTCAACAAAATGCTATAGTCCAGTCAAATTGTGGTTTAACATCAAAGTAATTGCAACATAATTTTTTTCAACGCCCTTTAATTGCCGTGATTTCAGGCGTGCCCCAAGGAACAATACTAGGCCCAATCTTATTTATCATTTATATAAATGATATTTCGACAAACATAACATCAACAGTCAAAATCTACGCTGATGACACCAAAATCTATCGCACGATCAATGTGTGCTTGATAAGGATATCTCAGTCTTATAGCTTGACCCGAATAGATTAAGCGATTGGGCTAACAAGTGGTAGTTGCGCTTTAATCCCGAAAAATGTGAAGTCATGCATGCGTGCAACGCACAGTAGGGACAGATATAGGCCAAGTTACTCGTAGGTGTGCAACTAAAATCTGTTGAAACTGTCAAGGACCTAGGGGTCACAACAAACTACGATCTATCTTGGAGTAAACATGTCTCCTACATAGTAAACAGGCGAACAAATGGTTAGGTGTTATTAATTAAGCGATCACTCGGAAACGACCGACAATCGGCATGCGCTTTCTTGCCTCTTTAAGTGGTTGGTAAAACCTATACTCGAATACGCTGCCCCCGTCTGGAGCCCCTACCAAAAAAAGGATATCGAATCCTTGAAAAAAGATTAAAAAAGAGCATCACGGTTAGCCTTAAAGCAAAAGCGCGGAGAAATGAGCTATGAAGACCGCTGCCGCTTACTGAAATGGCAAACTCTGGAGAAACGTAGAGAGTTCTTATCTCTAGTTCAGTGCTACAAGATAGTTTTTGGAATAGATAGCCTTCCTTTTTCGGACTTTTTTGAACTTACTAAGAGCAATCGAACTAGAGCCAATCACGATTATAAGCTCTATGTAAAAGTTGTCATCATAAATTGCTACAAGTATTCTTTCTTTGTACGGCTCTTTAATGCGTGGAATAACTTGCCTAAAGATGTTGTACACGCAGGATCGCTGACTTTATTTCGCAACAGATTAAGGATTTATGTGAATGTTGATTAATACGATTGTAAATGTTTTTAATTATGATATGCAAACGATGTTTTTTATTCTACTTTTTAGTTTTTAGATTTTTCTCCCTGTATATAATGTTTTAGATTCTAGATTTTTATTTTGGGGAATCTTTTATCTAAGGTTGACCTCTAGATATCCCCTTTTGAGAGATATTTTGTGATTTAGTTTTTATCTCTTAAAGTATTGTATTGTATTGTATTGTTTTTAAATGGAAATTTATGTATTTGTAAATATTTCATTCTAGACGTTTTAAACATTTTAAGATCGGCTTGACGCTCTTATTTGAGATTTGTGTTGAATAATTTTTCCTACGTGCCCAGCCGATAGTAATTTCTCTGTCTGTTGCTGTGTGTTCTTTCATTGATAACATAAGCTCAAAACACGATCCTGAAACAACAGCATCCAAGTTGAATTTAATGCTTCTCACATTACACACATCACTTCTGCGAATGTCGGCGAGTTTTATAGGATTTTTACTTTTTAGTTTCAGTTTTGGGCACTTCTCGATACCCAGCTAATGAATCAAATTTGAAACTATGTTTTTCTGATCATTAAAGATTTGCGATCTAAGTTTACTACACAGAGGGTTACTAAGGTATTGTCTTTACTTTGAAAATTCGCTGTCGTTTTTGAAAATGGGTTAAGAGTTGCAAACTCCGATAACTCAGTTGGAATGACGAGATTGAAGGAGTAGAATCAGTATTCACAGGACTATGAATAACATTCTGATGACTTTTTAAAGCCGGTCGGCAAAAGTCGATCCCGCAGATATCTACAAGGGTTTCAAAAAACCTAATTTCCTGCTGTTTACAACATCAACAACATCGATCTGAATTTCACAAAAGCAACGCACCCATAGCATGCGCTTCTGTTTTTGTCTAGGCGTTTCCTGCCCGTTCGCCTCGGGTACGTCACCGAAGTGGATTGACCGAGAGGAACTGGGAAAACGCTGCACAGTGACTAGGGGACTAGGCAAGGTTGACAGCCATTTTTGCGTTTTTTTAAGACAAACGCCGCTAGTGAAGTACAATAATGTAATTTAAAACTACCGCCTTGTTTGCCCTGTTTTTAAACAAAACTGCTGCAGGTGACGTTCAAAGGGACAGTGTGGAATGTCATTCGTTTTCCTGCAGAATAAGAGTACTAAGTAAGAGTGATTTTACTTAACACGTGGTTGCCGTGAAATAATTCGTGACAATCATCACCGATTAATAGTTACAAGAAGGAAACAAAAAAAGAGCAATGAAATTAGGCGTAAAACTGCGTATTAAAACTGCGTTTCTCGAAAGTCCCGATAATTACCGGGCCCGGTAAGCTGTCTCCGTTTACATTAAAGATCGAGGTCTCAATAGTTTTGCATCGAACATGATAAAACTATCAGTTAATGAAACAAAATGGAGTAGTTTGCTAGCCAGGACCCGCGCTCTTATTCTTTATATTTCGATTTGAATATTTGATTTCGGGCCGGAAAAGTTACATGGACTTGCGAGAAACGGGCACCAGGTGATTTATTCAACCTATAGTACTAAAAATACGTGAATCGCCGGACCTCGCGAAGAACTTCTGGAGAACGGCAAGAAGTTCAAAGGGAAATAAGGCAACAGGGAAGAAAATGTATAAATTTAAAAAACTTAATTTGTATAAAGAAACAAAACAAAACTACAATAACTAAAAAGAAGACTAAACGTAAAGACGAAAAAAAGAGAGAGAGAAGATAAACAGATAGTGCCCGAAGTTGAACTCGGGACTTTCTGCGCACCAGACCGTATCGTTACCACTACGCCACGTGAAACACATCGCGAAAGTTTTGATAATATTTTATTAAAAGCCTTTTCTTCCGGCAGTGTGCCCTGTATAAAGTTAATCGAGCCCTGTTAAACACGAATTCAGAGATACTTTTGAGAAAAATGACGGCTGTTTTGAAGGTGAAAACCTAACGTAAACGCATTTCATCGCATTTAAAGAGCAGATGTCCCCAAGCCGGTACGGTATAAACTCGTCTGCGAGCAAAACGTGTTTTGTTACCTCGATTTTTGCTCATATCGTAAGGCTAATTATCCAAAATCGCTCCTATTTGCCTCTAAAAGTACTTTTGCATTCGAAATTCATAGCAAAAAGCACTTACCGACTCCTAAAACGACCGCAAAAAAAACCAAGTCGGACTTTGTTGATGGGAAATCGCTTTCAGTCGAAAGTTGCCTGGCAACAAAAAATGCATGACGTCATTGCGGACACCATCGGATATATCCCGGAGTAGTCAATCGATAAAAATCGGTATCGATTATCAATCAATAAATCGATAAAAATCGGTAAATATGATTTGATTGATAACGATTGTATCGATCAATCGGTAGAAATCAATGACACGCTCGTTTCGTTAATCGATTTATCTTGATTTTTACCGATTTCATCGATTTATATCGAAAGATACATCTGTTCATCGAAAAATGAAACCTGGATCCATGCAAACAGTACGTCTGTTGACAATTGAGTTGCAATTGAGAGTCGAAGGATCAGGATAAAACAATATTATCACTTCAAAAAATCTTATCTTTTCTTTAAAACCAGGGTTAAAAATTATCTTCCTCTGATGGCTGATATTGGCCAGGTTTGTAGACACCCAGTTTATCACGATTTAGGTCTGTCACCCTTTCGAAATATAACGTCCGTGTAGTTCCGGGTGCAGTTACATCCCGAAGTAGCCAATAGATAAAAATCGGAAAACGGTGAAAGTCTATCCAGGAAGATCTTTTAGCCGGAATTTCAGACATACCTTCGACTCCAAGAGATGTCTGAAATTCGGGCTAGGAAATTTCTATCTTAGGTTGTATTTCTCGTGATACTTGCCTGCGAGAACGTGATGTAATTCGGACGGAATCCTTAACTTTTTGTTATTATGGACAAAATAAAGGGTTTCAGAGAGAAACTTGTAATAGTGTAATAACTTCCACATTTCTCATTTTCACATTTATTGATTGCTGAGTTGTTACTCGTGGATGTGTTTCCTCAGCTGTACTTTAGCTATCTAACCAAAAAACGACAATGGCGGACTTCCGTTATAAATCGTTAAATTCTTGGAAAATCGATAATATCGATTTGACACAGCCATTTAGTTTGTCCATTTTCACCGATTTCCGTTCAGTCAATCGTAAAAAACACTTGATTGCTATTTTTATCGATTGACTACTTCGGGGATATATGCAAGAAAAGATAGACGCTGCGAGTTTGCAGCTCGCTATGATCCACGCGCGGTTCGCACGCGACGAGATTATAAACTCCATCGCTCGGAACAATTTACGCCTTTCCTGTGACTAGGATAGCCATTATTCTTTCCATTAAGTAATGACAGATACAACGGCCTGCGGAAGAGTAAATAATTTTCAGTCATGCGAATACAATTATTTTGTTCAAAACAAAACCATACAATTTTTGGTTTTGGTTTAATTTGCTCTTTCTATCGAGGGTTCGACGTTATAGAGCGATTTTCACTTGACTGTCGAAAGGAATTGGTTTTGGTTTTGGTTTTGGTTTTGGTTTTACTACACCCTTTGGTTGGCTAGTGTATTTACTTTGGTTTTGGTTTTACGACAGTCAAGTGAAAACCGCTCTATCGAAAACTTCGATATAACCCGTGAACACAAGGTAACGACTTTCTAACTGATGTAGTTTTCTTATTTTCTTTTTTTTAATAATAATACAGCCCCGTACAGTTCAACTCCCGAATATTTCACCAAACTAGTCACGAATTAAACGCCATGAAATAAGAGCGACGAATTTTGAAACAGCGTGAATTCACTTTGAGAGGTTTTCGCCACGGTTGTAGTCGTCGTTGCTTAAGCTCGCTAATAACTCAGAATGTAATGACAGATTTCCCGTAACCGGCATACATTGGATAGGCACGAGTTGAATCGTTTAATCTGTAATTTACAATTTCTCATTGTCAGCAATAAGAGTAACACCTTTATATTCGTTTTTACACCCTCTTCTTTGTAACGAAAACTTTCACCTGCTCAAACACCTTTTGAAAATGCTTTGTTAAGAGGCAGTCTCCCTAAAAGCGTTTCACTCGATTTAGGACTTTTGCCTTATAATTTTACCATCAACACTACTATCCATCCTAATAACGAAATTGCAGTTAGAATGAGGAAATTGTATATTTTACTGCCATTCCCAGCATTTCATTGCTGGACGGCCGTTAGCGGCTAAAATATGCAAATCTTAGTCTCTGTTGTACAAGTTTTTTAACGATCGTTCTTAAGTTCTTCGGGTCATCAAATCCTAGACTATTTGCCCTCATTTGGAAGCATATTACTTCTTTTTACTGTTCCAATACCGTTTAAGCATTATCTTTCTGTAATCAGCAAAAACTGGTCGTCTTTATTTCGCTAATCCAATTAAGAAAGCAAACTGCACGAAAAAATGCCTCAAAATCATCAGAAAATTCTCAAAAGTGGCACCTAAACTAGACCTGAAAACATGTTTTAGTAAAAGATTAATAGCTATTTGTCAAGTTACGCAATAAAACTTGTGGCACAACGCGATTCAGAATTGAAGGTTTCAACTCAAATTTAGGCAATTGTGGGTGTTTCTAAAACGAAGACCGAAAAACGAAGACCTAAGACCTAAGACCCCGTGGACTAAAACGAAGACCGCTTGGACTAAAACGAAGACCCTTTGGACTAAAACGAAGACCCCCTGGACTAAAACGAAGACCCTCTGGACTAAAACGAAGACCCCCTGGACTAAAACGAAGACCCATGTGGATTTTAAACTCTTGCGAAAGATAACTCCCGCTTCGGTAATTTGTTACTGAGATCTGGGAATGTTGTGGAATTTTCTCTGCACTTTTTTACTGAATTGTTATAGTGAAGTCAGGTCACTTACCTTTTCTTCAAAAGGTGTTTCCATGTG